>NC_090869.1:68250068-68350068 GCF_036669935.1 Montipora foliosa | reverse complement strand
TAGTTTTTGAAACTCTTCCTAGCCAAAGAAAGAAAAATGTTTTCTTGTTTACCTAGTCTTTTTAGCACAATTCTAAATGCCATTTTTCAGTGGTTTCTCAGCCATTTTCACCCTTTTGGCATGCTACAATTGTAGTACAATGATTTCCGCTTATTTGTGGCATGGTCTCATTGTGCTCGATTTCTTTGTTGATCTTATGTTTATGTTCAACCTAAAACCTCCCTTTTTCAGTTGACAGGGTAGGAATCACTGCAGTTGAAGGCAACAGGGATTTTCTTGTTCCTTTTTTTATTGCTTCTACCATTATTATTAAAGCAGGGGTGGGCACTACTTCTACTGTGTTTCATGCAAATGTTTCCCCAGTAATACTGATACTCTTTTTACCCACCTCAAGTGGATAGAAAGCTGAGTGAACTTTGGAGCCCATGTGCTGTTTGCTTGCAATATCCAATATCCACTAGTTACATTACACTGTACAGGTACCGTATTTACCCGTGTATAAGTCGACCTTTTATGGCCTCAAAAGAAGCTCCAAAAATCCCACTCCACTTATACACAGGCAAAAAGATTTAGAGCCAAGTTCCAGCTAAGTAATTTATTCAAAATTAACATAATAATGTTGTCTTGGGCATAATGAACGCAGTGGACAAAAGACTTCAAAATGAATGCAATGAATGTAAGCAATTCCAGTTGAAATGGAAAAGGATTTGTCCAACTCTAAAATGTTGAAGATACTCACAAGCACAAAATTAATATGAAATAGACACTGGAAATTTTCGTTTTCCAAAGGCGGAAAGCTCTAAAAGGCATTTCTGTTTCTTCAAATAAAACGCGATCGTTCAATGGCTTAGTAACCTGGCGCAATACCTCGTGTTTGCATGCAAGCATCGTCACTCGTGTTGTCTGAAAATGCTGGTTGGTAATGATTGTTTTTTATTCTTTATACAAACCTGGCTGATTTACTTCGTATTGTTTGGTTTATGAGTTTTGTTTGTCATGTGAGAAATTATTTATAAGTCAAGGACCAATCAAACCTTGTACATTTCGCATCGTTCACAAGTTATTTTCAAAGATTGACTCCTGCTTCTGTGATGTTGTGCTAATATCCTCTAAAGCCCTTTATCCTTGAACAACGAAACAGGTTAGTTTGAGGTTTACATGCTCGATTTTCAGAGAACTTTTTTGAAACTCAAGGACAAAATACCCTCATATACAACAACTGCTGAACCACAAAACTATTAAGCACTTGAGGTCCTGATTTTTTTGTGTATCCACAGTTCCAGAAGTCGAAGAATACAAGATTAGTGTCCCATGAACATTTAACAAAGGAATTGAGAAATTGCTTTTTTTGCCATCAAAAATGTGGGGTCGACTTGTACACGGGTAAATACGGTATGTGCCCCATCCAGTATATGTAACACCAAGTATTAAGCCATAGACTTCTGGGAGTGAGACTTAACAGATTTTACTCAGTCTAACCCCAGATGAGGCACCTGAGTGAGTGAGTTAAGCAATATCTAGGTCCACTAAAAAACTGAAATCCTTTAGCCCTCCCCCTCCCCCCCCCCCCTCCTATAAGAGCGATACTTGTAGATTTGACTCTGTCTAATGCCAGACTATTTTACTTGTCAACATTGGGGGCTGCTTCAGCATTGAAAGTTTTAACAACACTCAAAAAGGACATGTATATCTCCTTTAACTGGTTATTTATGGCTATCTTTCAGGGGCCTTTCCATTGCGCATTTTTGCCAAGGATGTGCATTTTGGAATGTGTTTGCATGGCTTCCAATGTATTTTGAAGAGCATCACCCAGGCAGTAAAGTAAGCCTTGACAAAACATACTGTAGTCTTAAGGACGGTGCTTACTAATTCAAAGGTATTTTTGGGCAGTTTGCTGAATATGCAGGAAATGCAGATCTTAACAAGTGTTATTGAAATCCAAAAAGAAAACTAGAGATAACCACACATTTTTCGAAGATAGTTAATCAACAATATTTGTAAAAAGCTTTAAAATACAAAGCAATGTATGGTATTGATCTTGTCCAAATTGAAGCTTAATTATCTCCGAAAAATGCATGATTACCACCAATTTTCTCTTTGGATACCAAGATATTTGTTTAGTTTTACTTTCTCTGCATAGTTTTGAACCGTGCAAAAATATCCCTGTATTAACAAGAACCACCCATAGGAAATCCGAGTATCTCGAGATGCACAGAATGTATGCTCGATAACAATAGTAGGCACCATCCTTAAGTGCAACTTGTAAAGTTGTAAATTTCTGTTTTTGCTGGGAGTGCAAAACAGATACAAATTTCCCAGCAGCTGGAGAAATTGCTCCAAAAAGGCTAATTGTTGGTTTATTTTATGACCATGGTATATGTTGATGAATTTTGAAAAAATGGCTCATTGGGTGCCCTTGAAGCTGTGGAACTTTTCATTACTATTCTAGCAATAAATCATTTTATCACTTTACTGCAACAGCAGATGTGTACCTTGTGACAATAAATTTTTCTATCTGGGAAACATGTGGTCTCATCCTCTCCCCTCCCCCTCCCCCTACTATGTGGGAGGATGAGGTAAAAATGATTTCTTTTATGACTGGTCATTAATACTGTCAATACCAGTAAGTTCATCATCTTGCCAAAAAAACAGAAAATAACAAGACAGAATTAATGATCTCTTGAGACCTTCTTTTTTAATTTTTAATTAATTAATACAATCAAATCTGTGTGCAAGAGGTGAAAAACTTGAACAGTGTTGTCTAAGTTATGAATTTTGGAACTGTAGTACTGCCTTAAAATAAAAAAATGTTCATTCCCTGATTCTGTGGTAAGACTTATGACCTGCTGTAGCTGGTCTTTTCCATACATGAAACTACATGAATCATAGACTCTTACAGGCTGTCTCAGAAATGAGATAATTTGGCTGTTGTTGAAAATGGAGCCCCACTACATCTGCAATTACTTTTTAACTGGCTAGGTAATATTTCTCGGAGCTTACTGTGTGATTACATTTATATGGGCAAGAATAGAGAGCACATTTTTTATTGATAGCATAAAATTCACTGTATTAATTTGTTTCCTGGGCTTGGTAGTGATAACCTCAATGTCTTGTCACATTTCTTTGTAGAAATGGGTGTTTAACGTTCTTCCTTGGCTCACATACTTTCCTGTTGCATTGATGGTTGGCCGTGTAGCAGATGTAATGATTAAAAAAGGTTTGGTGTGTTGCAGATAATTTTATGGTCATATAGCTTCAATAATCAAACAAACCTTAGTTACTTGTACATTAATTTTTGTTTAACCATGATTTTGCTCTTGTTCCAGTACTGCAGTGGAATCAAATCAAATCATAGCCTTTTTTAATGACAATTCAGGAAAATAAATTATTGTTTCTATTCTAGGAAAGTGTGAGCCCCTTGCTTCATTTGACCCACTTCCTTCTCTTGATATGCCACTCATTATAGGATTTACTTTTTTTGAACTTGTGTCATATTGTTCTCCTTGGCAGGATTCTCAGTAACGTTTGTTAGGAAATTTTTTCAGGTGAGTCAGATGTACTGTATAACTACAAGGAAGGATTATGTTTTTGCAAACGTTGGCCGTGTAGCACTGATATTATACAGAGTTAACTATTAGAGGGTAATGTGAAGTGCTAGTTTTCTACCCATATGAACCATGTGATGTTAGCCCTACTAATGGAAATGGGCCCACACAAGGACAGGGAGAAACTCTGACCAGGGTGGGAAGTGAACCCACGACCTTCGGGTTAGATCACTGCTACTCTACCAACTAAGCTACAAGGTCAGATGGGAGCAGGTTATGGGAATGTAAGATGTCAATGTCACAGCATTGAATATGTACAAGTACAAGAAAGGGTTACGTTTTTGAAAACATTGGCCGTGTAGCACTTGTACTGCAATGTTGTTTCAATTTATTATGTTTGTTTTAACATGAAACTAAATGCAACTTATTAATCAGTTTATTCTTTAATTATAAAGTCCACTGAATTAGCTTTGCCAGGAAGGGTCATTACATCAGTTACTGCTAATTATCGGTATTTCTGTGGCCCCTTAATTGATCAGACAACAAAATTAGGCACTCTATGCCACACTCAGTGAAGAGTGTGTGGGTTCTTCAACATCTCTAAGTTTTATGAGCAATAGTGCTGAGAAAGTACCAAGGGCAGTCCTCGAAAGTAGTGGTCATACGGTAGCCCCAGTCGACCAGACAGTTTAGCAGGCAACTAGTTTTTGGTAAAATGAAAAGGTTGCTTGCCTGAAGAAAAAAAAAACAGACAACCCAGTCAAAAATAGACAATGTATTACACAAGCAGCACCTGACTCACTCGACAGTTTCCTATTGTTTGTTTTCGGGTTTCGTTGCCCAGCTTTTGAAAGAGTGACATCCTGGAATTTTTTTAATTTCGAGCATTGCAAGGGTCCCTTTGATCTCTTTCTAAGTCACTCAAGGATGCGGTTTCGCTCTGTCTGTCGCCAAATGATCTTACTCATCAGTGGAGGCTGGTTTAGGGGTTAAAGGCTTAAATAATTAATCATTATTGTTATTGGAAGCTGGCAGTACTCTTATATGTACATGTGGTTCATCTTCATCAAAGCCGGTGCAAGTACGTGCTGAAGATCACGCCTCATTTTAGTCATGTACTGATCATGTGCTGTAGTATACTGCATCAGCAACAACTGCAGCATTACATTCCTGGTTAGGATGCATTTGAAGCTGATTGCATTTTTTGTTCAGGAAAAGTCTTGGTGTGTAGGAAATAATAGTTATTATTTTGTAAATTTAGACACTCAGAATTTTTGAATTGCACAAAATCTGTAGAAGAGTGAAAATGAGGTATACTGTTATACTGCTTCTATTAATTAATTTACTTTTGGGTAAAAGAATGTTGAAAATTGATATTGTATGAACTTTAACTGGACCGAAAGTAACCAAACTGAAATTTTCAATAAGCTCACAATAAGATCAAGTGCATCAGTAATGTAAATTGAGGAATGATTTCCACAAACAAAACATCATCTTTTACTATACTGTAAGTGCCAATTCTCATGTCACTCCTCTGCCTGCTTGTTTGTTGATGGGCTGGCTAATTCACAACAAGACCAAACATGTGCGCAAACTAGGGAAATATTATTATTTCCAAAGACACGTCTCGATGTTGGTAAAATGCACTAAGAATTGTATGGAGAACAAAAAAAAAAACTAAAAGGTATGTTGACGTTTACTGCATTACTAACAAGTTTCATTGTTACAGAGTCTTTCTATGGGTGGAGGAGCTCTTTTCATGATTCTGATCAACAAGTCACGCTCATTTAGTGAGGCACTGTTCTGCATGGTGATGGCAATGACAGCAAGTGCTCTAGGCAATGCAGGCTCTCCTGTTGTACCACAAGACATGTCGCCAAAATTTGCCGGAACACTCTTTGGTAATGAATGGCAATTACATGCTCTGTGATTTTCAAGTAATCCCATTTTTGAGGGGCATTCTTTTGCATTTTCTAGGGCAAGAAGATCTTAACCTTGTATGAAAACAATATTGTTCCAGATCATGAAATGAGGAGGGAAACACTCAGAAATCTGTTGGTCTTTGGCTTTCAAAAGCATGACCAGTGAATTTTCACAGTTCACCTAGGAATGAAAGACCTATCAATAGGGACAAACCATGTGAATGCTATGTTATGTAGCGATCCAGAACGAAAGTCTGAGTGAACTGGGGTCAATGCCTTGTAATGTAATGGTCTTGGTGTTGAATTATGGACTTTGCTCTTGAGTACATGTACACTGCCATTATCCTGTAGTTCCAGGCCATAATTGAGACCAAACACAAAGTTTGTTTCCAATACTGCCCAACTGTAGCCAATTAAGATAACGTATGTATACATTATAATCTCCTGGGCAGACTTGACTTAAGCAAGGGAAGCATATTGTCTTGTGTCTTAAAAATGAGTGAATATTTTTATGTACATGTATAATCCTGGTAGCTGAGAAATAACCTGGCTTATTGCACCATTCGATAAAAAAATTAGAATGAGAACGTAAAGTAGAAAGGAAGAAGTAATGAAGAATTTTAAGTAAATGTGTTTGTCATCCCTATAGCCAAAGACAATAGCAACCCTTGGATTAGAGTATAGTAATGCTTCTGAGCTTGCTCATTCATAAAAAGTTCCATTTTCAACTGCCAAAGAAGTTCCGTTTTGGGTTTAATTTTGAGAAAGATTGCTCGCAGCCATCAAACCTGTCAGCATCGTTAGCAAGGTTTTTTGTTTTTTTTGGCAATTTAGCTTTCTATCTTCAAACCTAATGCGAGTTGTTAGAACAAAAAAAATTGTACTTGATTTGTTGTCATACTCTAATTTAAAGGCCCCTGCTATTTACTAGGGTGTCAAGTGATGTTTTTTCAATTCCATGTAGTGCGAGTAAGCTATGTGTTCAGAATTTTCCATTTTCAATGTTTTTGCAACAGCAGTAACTTTATGATTACTGTGCATTTTCAGGTGTGTTAAAAACTTTTTTCTTTCTTTTCAGGAATAATGAATTCTGCAGGTGCTTTTTCAGGTGTGTTGAAAAACTGACAATAAAGTTGTTTTTGTATCTTCATTGTGGGCGGTAACTCACCGATATGGTACGCAAAGTAATTACTTTAATTTGTTTTGGTTTTACATACGACACTCGATTAGAACTCGCAAACGAACTCAATTTACAGATCATATATTAATTAAAATATCAAAATGAGTAAGAGCAATATTAACTTTTACTCAATAAAAGAAAGTTATGTTGTAATTTTCTCTTTGCAATTAATTCTTAAAATGGATTGACTTCTTTTTTCTTTTGATACTGTACAGGAATTGTTGGCACACTTATCACTGGTCATATGTTGAAAGTCACTCATAGCTGGGAATATGTTTTCATTATGAATGCTGTACTGTTGATATGTGGCTCTTTGGTATTTCTTTTGTTCGCCACAGCCAAGAAAATTGCCTGAAATCATTGGTGGAATAACTCCTGATTTGGATGAGATGCTCATATTAGCTTGTGGTGTCTAATCTTCTAGCACTGGAGCACTAATTGGGGACACTGTAAATTGGAATTAACAAATTAACACAAATCAAATCAAATAATTATTATTGTCGTCTCGCAAGATAAATGGCAGAATTATCATTATCCCAAATGTTCCTTAGAGAGGGCCTCTATGGCATTTTCATTGTTCAAACTACAGTAGGACCATATGAGACCTATAGATTTGCAAAATCCAATTCAGAAGCAAGATTCTATTTAAAATCAAAATTTATGAACTGTCTTCGGGATTTTCCAAGGTTAAAATGTCTATAAAAATCGACGTTTCGATCAGTTTTACTGGTCTTCTTCAGGTTGTTAAACAATTTTTTTTTCAATATGGCGGATCGTTTTTTGATGTCCAACTTGGTAAACGATCCGCCATATTGAAAAAAAAATGTTTAACAACCTGAAGAAGACCAGTAAAACTGATCGAAACGTCGATTTTTGTAGACATTTTAACCGCAGAAAATCCCGAAGACAGTTCATAAATTTTGATTTTAGAAATATGAGAGGTGGAAGTTTCAGAGATACGAAGATTCTATTTGTACTTCATAGTCTTGTGACTGCATGAAAGCAAGGAAAGGATCAAACTGCTTATTTATTTATTTATTTATTTAGTGAAATGGTATCTTAGTTTTATCAAGTGGATGACATTGATCAAGCTTAGATTAGCTGCGTCCAGCAAGAGAGCTGAGTCTCCTGCCCACAAAATTAATCAAGTTCAGTTTCAACCATGTTCAAATTCTTCCGCTTTTAATTTAGTGCATTGCAGTCAAATTGGTGTTCCTTAAAACTTGACGTAATTTAAGGGGGTATGTCACGCAAAATGATGTAATTTCATGACACCCAAAACACCCAAAAAGTAGAATGAAACATTGCAATAACGACTTAAAACTGTTGAACAACATAAAAGAAATACTGCAAGAGAAGCATGGATGGGCATAAATGGACAAGATTGAAACGGATTGCATTTGAGTAATCTTGAAAAAGGTTGGCCCAACGTTTTTCAAGGTTATGGTAAATTGCCGCCTGTATAAATGTCGTTTTTGCTCAGAATCAACTTGTTTGTGATTTAACAATAATTTTATCAGTAAAGGAATTGCACATTATCATTTTCGAGTTTTAAATTCATGATTAACTAAAGATTTTCCCTCAGCAGCAGGAAATAATGTGACATAGCCCCTTTAAGCTTCAGCCCAAAACACAATTTTTTTGTTTCTGGAAGATTATTCATGGAAGTCTGTTAAGACACAGTCTTAGTAAGAGTTTAGTATTGGAAAGAAGCACTTTCATTTGGAGGTGAACCAGACTGCAGGAAGAAAATGTGCATTGAATACCCTAGATGTTTCAAGTTCAGGCTAGTTAGCTTTTTAAATAGGGCTACAGTTAGACCTTAGGCTTTCAAAGGGAGATTTTATTTTTGTTGACCAAAACAATCAACCACAAGTATGCGGTTGGTTGTAGATGGTTTTAGGTGGTTTTAGGTTCCATGTTTTGGAAACTACGAAAAACAAAAATGTGAATTCTCAACTGAGAGATATATATATGTATATTATTATTTATATAATTTTATTATATAGATACTGATGAAATACAGGGATTTCTCCTTTTACTAAAAAATCATATCTTCACCGCGCGCAGTGAACGTATCATTTTTATCTTTCACATGTGAGGATATAGCTGTCGTCATGGTAACGAACACGATTAGCCAATAAAACGCGAGCTTCCTCTTCATTGTACGATACTTTTGTGCTTTAATAGCTGCGGTTACACTAGCCATTTTGCCCTTGGGTAAGTGGCTTTTTCCCACGGGGAAGCAATTTTTTATGTGTAACCGATCTGCCCAAAGGAAAATTTCCTGTGGGAAATTTCCATGGATACGTCAAAAAGAACAAAAGAATTGCCCATGACAGTTCCAGATGTAAGTCTTATGGTTAACAAAACCCCAAAGCGGCTCAACCAATCACAAGATTGCCGAACGCGAGGAAAATACATGCTGTGATGAACTGTGTAAACAACTGCGGACGTGGAAATACCCAAGCACGCCTTTTCTGGCCAGCAGCAAGTCGACGTCTAAATTATAAATTGGAGAGTTGCAAGGACTAGAGAAAGCGTAACTGAAGTCGACGTCTTTGTTGCCTTCTTAAAATGAAGCGATGAATCGCTGAACTTAATTGAGGTGGACAGTTTAAGAAAAGCGCCGATCGTGACAATTACCGAAAATAAGCCAAAGAATTTTTATTGCAAATTTTACATTATCATGATTTGTTTTTCATAACTTTCAAATCTTGTTTCATGTTACACAACATGCGTGTTTTAGTGGTTGGTGAACACTTTTTCATCATTTCGAAAATGAATAAAACAAGTTTTAAATCTAGACATTTCATCAATATCTATATAATAAACAGAACATTACATGGCCGCTTGGGGATACGAATTTTATCTTCTCGTGCTGAAAAAATCTCTCACGAGTGAGCGATACTTTCAGCACTCGAAGATAAAATTCGTATCCCCGCGCGGCCATGTAATATCCTCTATTTATTAAAAACTGGATCATTGGATAATGAAATTCGCGAGTTTTGATTGGCTAAGCCATCATGGGCTTTGAGCTATTATACCATGATCTACAAACACGGCAAGAATATGCGTGATTTTTTGGGCCTTTTTATTTTTGTTGTAGTCTAGTTTTCTATATTTTGGGGGGGTTTTTAATAAAACAATTATTCCACTCGCGCTTGTTGGATATGAGATGATTATAGCCAACTCGGCGCTACGCGCCTCGTTGGCTATCTATCATCTCATATCCAACGCGCGCTCATGGAATAATTGTTAAATATTCGTTTTGATTACTGAGCCACTTGCCATTGGCACCAAGGATCCAAGGATGGTGTGTGTGTAGGGGGAGGGGGTGGGGGTTGCAATAGAGCTTAAGTGTTCTCGCAGTGTACATTTCTTCTGGCCAAGTCCATTTTGTTGTAAAATATTAAATATTCATTGTAAAATGTATTTTTCCCACAAACTTGTGTACTTTTACAAGCAAGACTGTACTTGATATGTCAGTAATGTTGAACTAAACTAGATAACATTAAATGGGAATTCTAAACTTAATTTATTTCCCGGATTTATTTGTGTTGGTGTGTTATTAAAACCAAGTATCTAGGTAGATTTATTGACAATCAGACGTGGTCTGGTCAATACCTAAGGATTCAGGGGTCTTAACCCAGCCCAGGCAGTCAGTCGAGACGGGACGAGAAAATCACGGGCAAAATCGTGAGCCCTTATATGAAGCGGGAAATATCTCATCTACGGTCGCCATTTTATTTTTATCGCTCTCCTTTGTCTGGCTCGTGCAACAGACATGCCCTGCGACGAAAATGTGGGTCGCAAAGGGTCCAGCAAAATCCAAGTGAGGACAGTAATTATATTATTGTCTGTACATGTGTAAAATCAAAATGCTTGGTCAAAACACTTTCGAATATCCGACTAGAATGAATCAGGAAGAAGAACAATAGCCCGACGATAGCGGCCATGTTGGTTTCCAATTTGTTATGCAAACTAGCCATGTGTTATGCTGGGTGGAGGGGGGGGGGGGGGGGGGGGGGCAAACATTGGAATAAAAGCAAATTGCGGAAAATCGACATGTTGAAATATCGAATTAACATTGCTAAAAGTACATTTTAGAATTTAGAATTTAGAATTAAGGACGTTCGCGCCAATTGTTTCTGCGCATCCTTACTGCGCACGCAAATGCACACGCCACGTCATACTCGAGCGCGCGCGCTAAGTAATAAAATGAGAAATGATGGGGCAAAAGGCCATTGCTATAGCTTTGCCTGGATTTAACGGTCTTGGACGTTCAGTGACCCCTATTTTTCTTTCCAGAAACGGATTTTATTTACAATTATCTCCACGTTGTCCAAAAATGAACAAAAAATCAATGTGGGAAGTTAAAAAAGTTTCAAGATTTCTGCTCACGGGACATCCGTCTTGCCATCTTGCGGCTGCAAGACGAGTGAAACTGTGGTCGCTAAATGCGAACTTGATCTTTAAGGAACCTCACCAGTTGACTAAACTCACTTAATAAGTCCACTTAAAACAATATTTGGCGGAGAAGATTTCACTTCAAAGATTTAATTGCAATATATTTGGGTTTACAGACACTGGCCTTATTCGCTAACGAAGCCCGATTTTGTCACATTTTGGGTGTTTTTCAGGGCATGTTCTCTCCAAAACGAAGTCGGTGACCCCCCATTTTTTTTTACATTTCTGACATAACTAACTCATCATCTTACAGTGGTAAAAGTTTCAGAAAAAAATCAATGTTGAAAAATTTTCGCGCGAACGTCCTTAAGTACCTTTTATAATAATTTTATATCTTTTGATTGCCTCCGACATTTTGACTTTCTACTTCGTCATCTGCTAATTTTTCAGTAAAAAAATCGAAGTAACTTGTGCAAGCATTCCGTTTTACTACTTAGGTGATAAACATTCAATGAACATGAAACAAATCATCTGTGTGGCTAAGATGTTCGTTATAACCTGTCGAACTTGTGTTGTTTGCCCCCTCAGAAGTGTGTAGCTAATTTGCATGATAATAGAAAATCCAACATGGCGGCTATCGTGAATAAGGTCTATTGCAAAGGGAATTCGAAGGTACCAGTCGTCTTTTAGTAGCTTTTAGGGTTCCGCTTCTCAAATTACCGTGGCAAATTAGGTTTGGTACAAGTAGTACAGTGCTATCTTTGTTTTGACGCATTTGTCCTAAATGCAAAGATATGTGCATTGTCTCGCTGTTAAATAAAGTTTTGCAGTCATGAGCCTAGAAGTGTTTTTGTGAATTATTGCCGCCTCTGTGGCTTTAAGTTCGATGAAACAAATGTTAAGAGGAAGAGAAACAACACTGGCAATTTCGTAAAATTTTTTGAGACATTCTGTAGCCAACAATAGCCGACGATGGAAGACCCCAAGCTATTTGTGATACTTGCAAATATCGAGTACGACGCGCACAGAAAAATCGTAAAGGAAGTGCGACTGCAGCAGCCCTGAAGTTTTCATCCCTGACATCTTGTCACAGAGGCAAAGAAACAGCTGCTTTCGTACAACGTGAACCCTTAGGTTAAATCACAACATTAGAATTTGATCATAGACGTACGAGCCGGGGGAGGGGGGGGGGCTGTAGCTCCCCCAGCTACGGAAATTATGAATTTATTCAGACAAAACGCTCTTGATTCGGGCAACGACACTCTGGAGAAAACATTATAAAATAATGGCTGTTGGTGTGATTTCCAAAAGTCGTAAATAAAGTTTCTAGTTAGTTACTTTTAGATGATCGCTGACATCTGCGGCATCTCGCGCCTAATTTTCGCGCCAATTTCGCGGAGAGCGGGAAAACGCTTTGACAGGTTTAAGATTTCTTCGTTGAAGTTCGTTCGATTGTTTGTGGAGTCCGGGGCCTTTGTAGGTTCAAGAAATAGTGAAAAACTTAGAAGGTCACTAAAGGTCAAGCGGCTGTGAAGGTCAACAAGGCGAAAGGTAAATGCTTCACAAATTCCTTTAAGTAATTGCCGCCCCCCCCCCCCCCCAAGTCCGAAGGTGCCCGTACGCCTATGAATTTGATTTGCTCTGGAACTCGTCCGTTAAAGCAATGGTTAAAGCTCGGGGGATTGGGGGGGAGGGTACTGCCATATATGGGCGCGTTCCATTGACCCTATTCTGGAATAAGAATAAATGGAGTGATGATTTAAAACGGTATGTGTAGCGTTTTGAAGCAGCAAGGACAATTTTAGATTTGTTTTCTAGCGGGTGTTTGACAATTTTAATGTGAATCTCCGTAAAAGCGAAGGATTTCCAACTTCTATTCCATGTAATCCTATTCCGGAATACGATCAATCGAACGCACCCTAGGTATGTGCCGCTGTGAAGGGTATGGTTTTCAAGCAGTTTACTCTAGCATAGGGTACATAAATCAGAGCGTTTGGGTCTAGAATAGGGTATCATTTTTCACGAAACTGACCAGTTGGTTGAAGATTTTATCTAGAGTGACAAAGGAAACCAGGAATTGCTACTCAAAAATATAAAAAAAATGAAATCGGCAAGTTTAAATTTTCACGACTCAGCCTCAACAGCGTTGAGAGATGACTATCATAAAACTCTACTGGATATTATTAACTGTCAAAAATCGGGATTCAGATGGAAATCGTTAAAATTAAACAATTTATTGTCTTGATAAAGCGTACGTATGTGCTTGGCATTGCTGGACAAGTATAAATAAATCCTTTTTAAAGAAAGAAGTGATTGTGGTATAAGGTTTTGTTTTGGCTTTGCTTAGACTGTGCTAGTGACCTCACTTTCTGAAAAACAGCTACTCTAAGATAGGGGTGATTTGGGGTGCAAGGATTGCGCAGTGGTGAGAGCACTCGCCTCCAATATGTCCCGTGTTCCATTCCCAGACTCGGTGTCATATGTGGGTTGAGTTTGTTGGTTCTCTACTTTGCACCGAGAGGTTTTTCTCCGGGTAATCCGGTTTTCCCCTCTCCTCAAAAACCAAAATTTGATTTCATTTGCGTTAACTTGTTAATTTCAACTTACAGTGTCCCCGATTAGTGCTTTACAGCGCTAGAAGATTAGACACTTAAATAAAGTTCCTTTCCTTTCCTTTCCTTTACTCTAGTATAGAGTATCAAAACCCAGCTGAAACTAGCTCTGCTTTAGGCTAAGGGTTCCAGGGTCCCAGCGGCACTTCCCCACCCAGAAATTCCTAAAGTACACCCCCCCCCCGGGGGGGGGGGGATAAAAGGTATGTTCCCAGGGGCTCTTCTCGCCTTACTTGAAAACTTAACGCCAGTCCTGATCTTGCCCGTGATTTTCTCGTCCCGTCTCGACTGACTACCCCTGGGTCTCCGAGGATGGGGTCTTAAATTGTTGCTTTGTATTAAACTTCATCGATCCTTTAAACCAGAGAAGCATCAAATCATTTGACTGCTTCTTCTTTGATCAAGATGGCAGGATATCATTGGCCTTTGATGTTATGGACTAAAACGACCCCGCGAAAAAAACGAAAAAGAGTGCAAAACGCTTTGTTGCCGCTTGTACCACCCCTGTTTTATTGAGTGAGAATATATGGAGTTGCAAAGAGTAATTTTGAATCTAGTGTGTGATTTCAAAATGAGTTTATTAAAACTAAAACAAAGAACCTATGTTTGTTTTCCAGGCTTAGTTTTTGGGTATCTTTTGATTTACATGAATTTTTGTTAAATTTCGTATTTTTAAACCGCGG
This sequence comes from Montipora foliosa, assembly GCF_036669935.1. Lineage (NCBI taxonomy): Eukaryota > Metazoa > Cnidaria > Anthozoa > Scleractinia > Acroporidae > Montipora > Montipora foliosa. Next base: position 68,335,716 of record NC_090869.1, on the reverse strand, counting down.
AATAGGATGTCCATCTGCCTGTGGTCTTGTAGGGATCCTTGTTGATCTTGTTCGTGTAATTTGCATATTTCTATGGCGATGTGACAGCCAATTAGAACAAGCCGAATGATTACAGTGAGTTGACTTGTTATTCGATCACTTCGAGGCCGCACGGAGGGAATGCCTTGAAGACGTCCACACTTTGGGCAACAGAACTTTTTAAATTAGTGTTTTTAACCGGGGAATGGAAGATATGCCTACCTTTACACCAAGCGGAGGACAGCCACTTCTCGTTCGAGGCACAATTCAAGAGAATTTCGACGACAAAATGCCACTTACAAGTCGGTATGCGTGGCCTAGAAGCGCTTCGTCTCTGAGTACAAGTAGCTTTCCAAGTCGGAACAGTAGAAATCCCTTCTTTGCGAGACACAATCCCCATCCACAAAGAGTCAGACACATGAAAGGACTTTTAAATGTACCCGTGTGCACAGTGATTGATTCTCCTGGAGTTGAAGAAGACGTTGGACGGTACATGGTTAGCACTCCAACTATCGACCAAATGCGACAACGACCTTTGAAATCAAACCATGGTTTGCGGCTGCCCATCAATGCGGATACCGTGGTCTATGCCAAGGAAAAAGCTGTTCCTTCAATCGGTTTAGGTAAGACAGTCTTTTTGTTTTTGTTTGGCGAGTGTTTAATAATGACCGTCCATAACTACTTAGCAACGTCGTTTTTGCTTGCAGGTGACGGCATTCACCTTAATACATTATTAAATTATTAGCTAATTTTATGATTACAATAAAATGGCCCGAATACAGCCTGAATTTCAGCGTCCTCTTCCGCTCGCTAAGTCACTCGGGCAGAGACGGAGGAGGCGGCTGAAAATATTCAGGCTTTAACAAGCCCTAATCAATAGACCATTTTACAGTTGTAGTTAAGTTACCTGGCCTAAGAATGGAAGCGAGGCTGCCGGTGACCCTGTTTTGATACAAACCTTCGTGCTTTTGTAATGTTAATACGGACTAATTAGAATTACAAAAACACAATTTACATGATAAAAGCAGCGGGGGCTGTATCAATACAAGGTCACCGGCAGCCTCGCAGCCATTCATAGGCTAGGTCGCTGAGGAAACAAATGTAAAATGGCCTATTGCTCCACTACCCAGTTGACTTCAACAAGTATTAATAACCACCCATCTAGCTTGAAAAATGCATACATAATTACAGTGTAAATAAGCCTTCCCTACTCTCTGAAGGGAATTCGTCCTCAATTCAATGACGAACATCCTTGAATGATTTTCAGTCTGCGAATTTCAAAGCAAATAAATGTGATGTTCTCAGCTATTCCGATCTTACCTTTGTTTGCATTTCCACTTTTGAGACTGGTCACAATTTTTAATAAATATTTAATTATTATGTTTACCTCGGTGTTATTCTTGTGCCTTTTTAGGCATTAAGCAAATGTCTTAGTTCCTATTAATTTTTGCTTTATTTTTATCACAATGTCTGAACTTCTTTTATGATAAGCACATTTTTTGCTTTTCGTTTTTGCACGGATAAAATTGTAGTTTTTAGTTACTAGGACACAGACGTCGATTCAGTCTATCGTTGTTATCGACACCATCCTGCATTAATTAACAACCTCTGCGGTAAATACTTGTTTCCATATCTCAAAGTGTCCTTGGACGTGAGGGGCCTGGGGTGGCGGTAGCGGGTGAAGGGTACAGCAGCTGAAACGACCCAAACCTTTACAAAAATGCTAACCTTAGGCCTAAAACAATAATTATGCTTTAGACAATGTTAAATAGGCCTAAGGTTAGCATTTTTATATGGGTTTGGGTTGTTTCAGTTTTGTTGTTCCAGGTCCTCCATGTCCAAGGGCACTTTGAGATATGGAAGCAAGTCTTTACCAACCTTTACATGTATATCCACATAAAAACCCCTAAAATGGTCTCGGCTATGGTATTAATATGTGCAAGTCTGGTTGGCTGGTAGAGGCTGTTTTACATTAGCTTGAATGTTGAAAACTCTCTGAAACAAACTAAGGAGGTGTTAAATAATACTATACCCATAAGATTCTTGGACTGTTTCAAATTCATGCCGATTTTCTATTATTGATCTCTACTATTTGTTTACATATTGTTTTGGAAGGAGCTAGAGCAAACTCATTCCTGGGGCAGATCCAAGTTTTTAGCAAAGGGTTTTTGATGAAAGGCAAGTTCCAGGGTCTTCCTCCCCTGGAAAATTCAAATCAACGTATTTGAATATCTCACATTTAAAGTTAAAATGCCATTCTTTTTGCATCGAAATATAACAAAGCTGCGTAAAAACAATGGAAATTTGAATTAATAAAACTATGATAAAAATATACAAAGTCATATACTTCATTTAATATGTTTTTCAATTTTGTGCTTCATCAAAGATGGAATCAACAAGAAGCATTCTTCGGGGGTATCTTTTCGCAAAAAGCTGGTCCACAGCATCATAGTCAACAGGCTTTCGTGGTGAATGTTCATCAGGTCTTTCCGTTGGGATGAGTTAGATAACCAAGATGAACCATGATGTGAAAAACACCCACTTGAACTGTGCAGTATTGAAACTTGGTATTGCCATGAGATTCCATGTGTAAGCACCTTCTTTCAAGCAACAGAAAGAAATTATTATCAGTTTAGACCCCTTTCATTACAATACAGAAAGTGGACTAATTGGATTTTGGATTGGTTTGGAAAAATATAAGCAATTTGCTAAACAATTTCCAGTGCTTCAGTTTCATTTTACCAGTGAATCAAACTTTATAATGGTGCATGTACGAATAGATTTGAGGTTACATTAAATTATTGTAAGTTAACAAAAAAATGAAAAGTAAAATTAAACTTATTTACAGTATCTTTGGTGAACGTGATATACAATTCAGTACAAACTTCCTGGAATAACCATAATGGCCAAAAGAGCCAATTGGTTTAACTTTTTAAAAATTATTGTTGGATGTTTTAGTTCCAATAACACAACGATGGCGAGAGGAACTTAAAAAGTTCACTGAAGCTTCAGGCATCAAAAGTAAAAACCCATACACAAATACAACAAGTTACCAAGTACCACCATCAAGAAATGGATCAAGACAAGGAGAAAGGCCACCTCCATCCAGGGGTCATGAGCTTCCTAATCCTTCCAAAAATGGTGTGAAACCTCCATCAAGGCAAGGAGAGCAAAATCAAGGCGACTCATCTTCTATTTTGCCACAGGGGCTCCCCTTGCAGCATATCACTGCAGAATCAGATGCTGACCTTACTGTAAGTACAGTCAGTAAAAACTCTGTTAAGATCAAAGACACAGTATGTGAAGACTGTTTCTTTTTCTCCCTTTTTTTTCTTCAGATAGATGAGATTGGGAAGGTCCCAAAAAAAATCATCCACTTGCTAAAATTCTGACTTACATTAAATTATATAAATATAATACTTTGTGTAGGATATTGGGTTAAGAGAGCAAATGTTAATTTAGAGAATCAGTTTATTCCTTGGACTTAATCAAAGTGCCCCTAACCTCAATTTTTTGACATTTATTTTTGCAAAAACCAAAATTCAGCACCATAAAACTAGTATTTTCCATTAACTGGTTGCGGTTTCACTTTTAGAATGCCACATGAGTTGCATACAGTTAACAACCTTGGCAGTCGTTTGTCCCCCACCATGGTCTGGAGTCATTCATGGGTCTATCCCTGAGATGACATAAATACAAACTGTTTTATGTTACAGTTTTGAAACTAATTTTGCCATGCAAAGCAGTTTGAAATGTCCTCTCAGGAACAGGCTGATGCTTCACACTAGTACTTGTACATGTAGCTCATACCATGGGACAAACAACTTCTGGTTTTGTTAACATTTACAGTGCACAAAAATTGGAATTATGAAGTGAAAATTTTTAATTGGCAGACTATTTTTGCAATGGGTAAATCGTTTTATCTCAGCAAAAGAATAATATTAAGGTTGGGGGCACTTCTCTCTAAGAGTTAAGGTACATAAAATCTTTTCAGTAATTCATTAAGAGTTATCATTTATTTTAAGCAAGTAATGCCAAATCATAAACTTGTTCTGCAATTTTTTCACAAGGTGCTTAATCTGTTGATTGATATTCTGAAGCCAACTCATCCTGACAGCATCAAATCATGGCTTATATATGCCCCTGAAAAAGGTAAGTACCTTGTTTAATTAATCTTTTTCATTAACAGATATTAAATTGTCCAAAGTGAGACAATTTTAAACAAAAGAATGTTTCACATTTAAAATAAACGAAACAACTCAGTTTCTTGTGCGAGAGTATGGGACCAATACCGTTGCATTAGAAAACAATTTGCACCACATAAAGTTAATTTAGTCCTACTAGGATCAATGAAATCGTTGTAACAGTCGGTGTTGATTGTCAGAGACAGAAAGTGACTGTGAAGGCAAAGAAATAATATACCAGTCTGAAGATGAAAATACGGGTACATTAACCCATTGACCTCTGAGAGTGACAATTAAATTATAGATTTTAGTCTGTCTGATGCCAGATGATTCTACTGGTCAAAGGAAGGGGGGGGGGGGGAGGGGGGTTCTTGGGCATTTGAGGTTTGAATGGGTTAAACTCAGTCAAAATATCCCCAGTGTCAGTGTCAAGTGAGAAATCTATAGACATTGTTCTTCACTTACTTATATTACTTACAGTTACTTATGCCTAGTACCCTTCCTGGGGCATAGGCCACCTACATGAGTTCTCCCGCTATCTCCTTCCTGGGCTTTCCTTTCTAGCTGACTCCAGGTCAGCCCCAATCTCTTTATGTTTGCTTCCAAGTCCCGTCTCCACGAGTTCCTATGCCGTCCCCTTTTGCTCTTTCCCTGGGGATTCCAAGACAAGGCTTGTCTTGTGATATTGGTCGAAGTCTTTTGGAGAGTATGGGCTATCCATCTCCAATGTCTCATCATGATCTCAGCATCTGCAGGCCTCTGGTTGGTTCTTTGCCATAGGTCTTCGTTGTTGATGGTGATTGGCCAACGTATTCGCAAGATTTTTTGTAGACATGAGTTGATAAAGGTCTGCACCTTCTTTGTAGTTGCCACTGTTGTTCTCCAAGTCTTTGACCCATATAGTAGAACAGGTTTGACATTGCTGTTAAAGATCCTAATCTTAGTCTGAAGTGTCAGATCTTTGGAGCTCCAGACGTTCTTTAACTGCAGAAAAACTGCTCTTGCTTTGCCAAATATGGCTTTAACATCTGCTTCTGCCCCCATCCCCGCCTCCCGCGGATGTCAACAACATTACCCAGATAGGTAAAAGAATTTACGGTACCTCTTTCAACAAGTCGTCACCCAGCCAAGCTGGTTCAGTGATCGTAGTTTTAAACTACGATCACTGAACCAGTTCGGCTGGGTGACGACTTGTTGGATTGTTCTTCAACTGAAACAATATTGTTTACCGGTAATCTGTTTGCAGATAGCGGCTTAGGCCAGTTTGGACGTCAAAGGGTTAACCCATTGACACCTCAAACGCCCTAGGATGTCCTCAGTTGATGATTAAACTTGTCTGGCATTAGACAGAGTAAAATCTGTGAAGTCTCCCTCCCAGGGGTCAATGGGTAAATTTTTTTATTTACCGGTATTTCACATTCTCAAAAAATTCCAAAAAAATAATTCCTGTAAGAATAAAACACTACAGTCTGTTTCATTTCTATCAAAAAAAAAATAATTCATGCAACACACACACTAAACAATCATGGACCTGCCAAAAAGAAAGTCACACAGCTTTTATTGACAGTAAAAAAATTACCTTAAATCAAATCCTGTTTACTTGGATTCATAATCTCATTATTTTGTTGGTCCTGATAGAAAAGGAAATTGTACTTGACATGATTCGTGCAGTGTGTACATGTGACAATGACTTCAGGGAAGGATACAATGAAGTGATGAAGTCTCCAATGTATGATGATCAGTTGCTGCAGCAGGAGTCAAGCCTGGACTTAGAAGGGATTCAAAAGTACAATGAAGCCAAGAAAAGGGAAAAAGAAGAGATGGAGAGAAAGAAAAGAGAGAAAGAAGATGCTGAAAAGCCAAGGTAATGGCACAGTGTCAGTAATTTTTCTTAATGGTACTTGTAAATAAATATCTCAGTGTCAAAAAAAATCGAGTATCAAGTATTTATGAGTCAATGAGTCAGTGAGTCATGAGTCATGAGTCAATGAGTTAAATGAGTTAGTGCAGTTACCCTAAGCCATAAAATGAAAGCTAAAATTTCAGAGAGTGCTTAGGCCTAATCACTGAAACGAGGGCTTCGGCTTAATCAATAAATTATTGCTATATTGACTGTGAGTCTCATTGACTCATGACAGTGCATATAACTCATTGACTCATTGACCATTTGACTCATAAATCATGGGACCTCAAAAAAACCACATCTAAAACTATAAATCTCTAAATTTCTGTGATGTGTAGACATTGAAACTTACCTTATCCAGGTTCCAACAATTATCAATACTTTCTACCCTGGTATTGATTTCGCCTAAATGTTGATTCAAACCCTTCATTTAACAACATACAGGTTCACTCAAAAACTATGCCCATATTGACCCCTTAACTCCCAGTGGCCACTTATAGATTTTACCCTGTCTAACACCAGACGATTTTACTCGCCAATGGGTCCCCCCTCAGGCCTTAAGGGTTAAGTGTCAGTGTTTATTATGGAGGTTAATACACTTCAACCATATTTTTGTGTTTTGTACAACAACAGTAAGTGACATTTGTATGCACACATAGAGTGAATTTTATGATTACATTTACAGCTGTTACATTTAAATCTGTGACATTTAAATTCGCAGGTGTTTATCTCTACTTCGCCTCTACATGTACAGTACTTCAGTGTATTCATACATGTTTTTTTTTCGTTACCAAGTCTAGACTGATAATTGACATTGAACTGTACTCTGTGTGACTAATACAGTTCTCTTTCTCTTTTGATACTTCCTTTGTACAGCTTCATGTCTGGCTTGACTACCCAAAGTTCTTCTCTGACTCTTCAGGGTTCTGCTCTTGTGCTAACAGGTTGTTACTTTCCCTCTCATTCTTTCTAATCTTTCCTTTCATCATATTTGAATTTGCTCCATATGCTCTTATAAACTCGGGTGAACAAACCTTGCGAGATCTTTGAGGATCATACTAGATCTTGAAAAGCTTGCCAAAAGAGCCATTGTAATTGAACTATTTTAAGGAACAGTTTCATGCTATTTTCCATTTATTCCCCAGCCACGCACATTTCACAACATTCTCCTACGGTTTTACACCATCATTTTCACCAATCAAAGGCGACCAAAAGTTAATGTTGTAGTGTCATTAACAAGAATCATATAAGTACATTGTAATTGGGAAATGTGGATACAACGTGGATTCAACCAAAAAACTGTAAAATTGCTTTTACAATGCGCGTTTTAAATTATTACTTTGAAGGAACTCTGCAAGACCTTCAAATTTTTTGGCAAGAAATTTTGGTGTTTGGTTTTTCTATATTCATCGGTTCTTTGATTTAACTACCATTTTGTCATCTATTTCTCCTGTCTTTGAATTCTTTAAAATTCTCAATGAGGATTTCGTACATAAAAAACGCAGCTGCGATGTCTAGCCGAGGATCAATCAATCACTCTCCTTTCCAAACTTGCCACATCTCATGACACTTGGACCCACTCACTTATTTCAAATAACTCTCTTGTGTCCCTTCATTTGAGCTCTTCTCTTTCGTTTTATCTTAAGTTTGTATTAGAAAGCACTTTCTTTTTTGTGAATGTTGCGGAATTTATTTCTATCCCTAAGGCCTTGTTTTCATCGCCGCAGCAAGCATAAGCGTTTGTGGATGTTGGTTGTGCTTATGCGTGCGTCATAAGTTTAAACTATCCCAGAAGGAAAAAAAAACTCTCGAACAAAGTGTATTATGTGTCCGCATATTTACTGCTGGTTTCATGGTCGTTTCGCCCTCAACTCCTTCGCGAACAAGGTGATTCGCCAACACTGAAGTGTCGCCCACCGTGACATCTTACGTGAAGGGAAGAATTGTGCCTTATTAATAACTTTCTGAGCATTTTGTGATAGCCTGCGTAGCTGGCGGTATTGTTGGGAGGTTGCTGACCAGCGGTTTTCGTTAAAACAATGGTTTGCTGGGGGTCCTCAGTCTCGCGGGCTCAGAAAACCGCCCGGAGAATGGGCAGGGGCGCTGTTCACAACACTGTTTAAAGCGCCCCTCCCCATTCTCCGAGCGGCTTTGCCTCTGGCGCCCACCACTGACCGCCAGCTACGCAGGCTACTTTAGTGACTTCACGTGTTTTGGCGAATCGACTTGATTGTGAACCAATCACCTTACTGGTGAAACGAATTGTTGGCGAAACATGCGGATTCCTTACTGCTGCTGTGTCAGCACAAGTGTCAAGTCTCAACGCCTACGGCAACATCAAATCACCGTCTTATGTTACTGCCCTTTCGATTTTTTCGTGAGCGTTATGTTCATTTTCTGTTTGTATGCTTTTCAGGACACCCTGCTCAGCTGGTGGCTCACAAGGTTATACCCAGTACCAATGGACAAGCCCGGCTAATAAGCCCAGTTCCCCGTTTATTGCTATGGAGAAAAAGAAAGAAGCGGTGATCGAGTTCGGTAAACCAAGGCCCGGGACGGCTGAAGCAGAAATTGAAGGTAAAATATGAAAAAATAAGGTCGGTTAGGGTTAAGTGGTGTGGGAGATCTTTATAATTGCCCCTAATACTGTTTTTTTTTTTCTGAAAAAGTTAAATCTAAGCAACATAAAAGATATATATTTCGTTAGTCCTTGCGATTTCGCATCTCACAGACCGCACTTGATGCGTAACGTTGAAGTAATATTCCACAGTTCAGCTGGTAAGACGCAGGGGTCTACAACTAAAATACGTTACATGCAGCTTGGTATTTCAATTTATAGAGGATGTTTTACATTGCAAGGTATTTTTTTGTCATCAACTTAGGGATAGAGTCGTGCCTCAACAGGACGGTCATCGGACAAACGACGTTTGTTGTTGAGTTTTCATAAAAAGTGAAGCTTCAAATCTAAAACGACTAAACTTGTTTGCTTAAGGTTAAGGTTACCTAAGGTCAAAGTACACCTAAACTCAAATATTTTTCGTTCCTAATGTAAATCTCCCCATCCAAACCAAACAAATGATATGTCACCATTGTTACCCACAAATTCGCTCTTTCTGTGCCGTGCAAGCCACGTAAACTTGGCAGAACTAGCAGTAATTTGGACCCACCGTCGGCCTTGATGTGAGAGACATGGATCTATTCGCGATTTTACGTCAGTAACTGCTTTGCATTCCTGTTTTATAAGAAATTTTCCATTGCAAAGCAGTTTGTGACGTAAATCGAGACTAGACCCATGTCTCTCACATCACGGTCGTGTGTCCAAATTACTGCAAGTTTTGATAACTTTGCGTGTCTTGCTCAGCAGATAAAAAGCGAAATCTTGAGATAAGAATTGGAAAAAGTGTTTGCTCTTGGTGTTGGGATTAATATTGTACACGAAAAATATTTCAGTTTAGTTGCACTTGAATGTCACTTTGATTTCAACCTTATCGATGATTGGAGGGCATAGTCTCATTTGCGGCCGATTTTTCGATGTATCGAAGTGCTCAGTGAGGTCTTTATTTTACGAAACCCAGAGTAGCACTTGATAACTAAAGGATAATGAACCCTGTTCTCATCGATCGCTTGTTTCTTCTTCAGAGATTAGAAGCCGACTCCAATCACGCTCATCTCCCCGTGTGTTTACACACCAAAGGCCCTCTGTTTCCCGCCACTCAGCTCGTCCCCAGACCCAACAGAGTGTTTATGTCCCTCCCGCTGAGGTCCTGGAACCTGCTGCCATCAGGCCGCCTAGTCACCAGTCCATCAAATCACAGCAGTCCGTGATTCGGAGTATCTTGTCATACAAGCCACAACAAAATTAAAGCGGGCAAGCAGCACTTAGTGGATTGATTTTTTTTAGAGAAATTTCAGTCTGAAAATTGCAATTGAAATGTCTATTGGTATTGTATTACGGCGTTGCATGCAAACTCCTTCCATTCCAGGTTGTGCTTCTGCAAGTGCCCATGGTAGATAATACACCTCTTAGTAATACACCTCTTATCCAAATGGCTGCCATTTTAACATTCTTTGTTTTCATTCGCATTGGACCTCGCAGTCTCGGTCAAGGTAAAGAAAAATATTGCTTTGAATTTTTAGCTCAAGACCTAAGCAACAAGGGTTCACTTAAATAAAGACAATAGAATTTTAAAATTGGCGGCCAGTTTGGACTCAGATGGATGAGGTAGACGTATCGTCTCTTCTAACACACCGAGAGAAATCTAGGTTCCTGGTGATATTTCCATCTTTCCAGAAATCAAATTAAGGATTTGTGCAATCACAGCGATCAATGCAGTATTGTAAAGTATGACGACGAATTGTCCCAAGTTCAGTTATGAATATTCCGGAATTGTTAACATTTTGTTTTTCGTTTTTCGTTATGAACGTAGTGGCAACACAGTTAAAGGTGTGTTTTTGTTTTTTTGGCTTTTTTTTTTTCATATTCCACTAAAAAGAGAACAATATCCATTCTAAAAGATGTAATATATACGATAAACTGATCTAGTACACCTTTTTCTGTGGAATGGCTACTTTTGTTTATAAAAATTGCAATGCTTGTGTTTTAATTGGGGCCAAAAATTAGGAATCACAGACTCGAATAGTCTGCATCTCACGTCATAGCCCGCCATGTTGGTGTACAGAACAATGGCGTAAAATGTCTTTTAAGATTGACTCTATTATTATGCAAAACTTGTGGGGCCTTTTTCTGTTGTTTTGTACACAAACATGGCCGTCTCATCACAAGGATGCAAACTAAGAATAGACTATTTCGTTCACAGTACGTCCCAAATGAATGCTAGGTCATTCCGGTCTTTTGTTGGGGCGAACGTCGAAGAAAGCTGTACATCTTCTTCGTTTACTTCCCCAAAGGACTGGAACGACCCAAGATTCACTAGAAACTTGTATTAGCGAAAAAGTCCATTGTATAAATGAAAAACAACGCATATCACTACTTGTTTTTTTTTTCTATTTTGTGTTTGTCTGGAATCAATCCTCGCTTGTTTTTCTTCTTTTGTTCTCGGTGTTGTTGTGTGTCGGTGTTTCTTATTGAAGGTATGACCTTTTTAGCCGCAAATCATTTTCTGTCGTAATATGTAAGATAATCGTTGCAATGTCAATTTATTTCAGCTCCCATTTTTCGCACATGTTGTTCTTTAAAGTAATCGTATTCAAGTCCCTATGTTCCCTTTCATGACTTATTTGAAGCCCCTAATAACTTGACGTTTTAAAACAATACAAGGGTTTGTAAAATATCACGCTTTAAGTCTTAATAAACAAAATATGCATTTGTCGTCCTGTATCTCTGTGTCGAAAAATTGGTCTTCTGAACCCAGTAGTTCAAAGGCGGTATAACTCTATCCAGTGGATTGGTCACTAACTAATGCGTAGAATATATTCATTTACGTCAAACGTTGTCCAATGTTTTTGTACTATGTACTTATTGACTTAGTAGGAGGGCCGGACGGGAAAATATTTGGCCCTCGGGCCAAATATTTCCTGTCCAGCCCGACCTAAACTCAGTCAATAAGCATTTTATCATATGGGATCTTTATACCATTCATGAGCACTCAGAATATGAATTTTGGACAAAAGTTACAAAAATTTGCACAGAAAAGTTATCGAATATGTTGTTTGCCTTTGTTTTTCTGGCTGTAAATAACTTGGATGTTTAAAAGCGACCAAATCCTCTAAAATCGAATCACACGGGTCATATGATAAAGTGACTTATCCACCGAATAAACGTATCCAGTCTGATGACTGGGTTAATGATGGCTGTCATTCATGAATTATTAATTATTTGAACCAGGCTCTGTAAGGGTTAACAGCGATGCCTGTCTGGACATCTCTGTAAAAGGCGGAAATCCTTCTTAGGTGTACAAGCGAAACATCATTCATCAAACATCTGAGAAACAACTGGACATCCGAAGGTAAGCAATCTGAGGAAAACTGAATCAGTCAAGTAAGAAAATCTAGAGATCTTGGAGAAAATGCTCACGAAATAGAGAGGACTGAATGAATAATGAATACTTAATTCACCATCCCCTTAAAGGGGCTAGATCACGCTATTTCAGGCATTTTCAGCACAGATCGAATGGTCATAGAATTAACTAAAATATCAAAATAACTGTTCAAAACTATAGAAGAACTCTAACAAAACACAGGGAAGCCAAGAAGGCACATGGATGGACAAAACTGGAGAGGATTGAAATGGATTGAATTTGGGTAAATTTGAAAAACGTCGGCCCACCTTTTTTCAAATTTATATCAGTCTATATCAAAATGTCATTTACAACACTTGAAAATCATTCTCAGTTGTTATGTGGCCGTGATTTTGCAAATGAAAGACTCTTGCTCTGCCAATTTGACGTTTAGAGCTCATAATTAACAAAATTAAACAAAATTACCTAAAATAGCGTGACCTAGCCCCTTTAAGGCTTTTCATGGGTAAGGGTACGACGCTTTGTGGGGGAACTTTGTCAGACTGCTTTATGGCGTGCTGTTTACAATCAACTGGATAGTGGATTTCACAGGTGTCCACAGAACAGAATGAGTGAGAGACCACCACACGGGGGACTACGATTGTAGGTCCAAAACTCTTCTCGAACTGTTCCTGGGTTCTTTACAACATGATCTGTCCTCTAAATTAACGATTATTGTTAATTCGTAGTTTTCTTTGAATTTATTATTATCCTTAATTTAGGACACTGTGTCCCAGAACTTGTGTTAGCAGAGAAAATAAGGAAATAAAAAATATATCCGTGAGCCTTTGGGCTTTTGCAGTGTTTATCATTATTTGTTGGCGAGTGATAATACGGCAAAAGCTAAAAAGCCCCCTGACGTTGAGAGCTGGTCATTTGTGGGTTCATATGTTCCCTTGATGAGTGAATCAACGAACGAAATGATATACGATATTAATCAAGTGACCAGCTTCCAACATCTTACAACACTTGCGTGAGCTCAGTTGGTTAAGGCCATGTTACACAAGGCATTTTTCTTGCAACTCGCATCGCAACAAACGTTGCGTTGCAAGTTGCGAGAAAAAATTCACGTGTAACACCCCATTTGCGAGTTGCGAGAAAAGTAGAACGACCTTCTACTCTTCGCAACGTTGCGAGACAAGTTGCTTGCATGTGACATCCCCTCTGCAACTCGCAACGCAATTTTGTCAGAATGGGCCAATCAGAGCTCATCTTTCGCTCGCGGGAGATTTGTTTTTGCATCTTTCGCTCGCGGGAGATTTGTATTATTGTATGGGTTGCAAGTTGCATAAAGAGTTGCAAACGTGTGACACCTCCTCTGCAACTTGAAAGGTTTTTTATTCGTCATCGTTGCGTTGCTAGTTGCAAGAAAAATTGCCTCGTGTAACATGGCCTTTAGAGCGTCGCGTACCGGCATCGCGAGGTCACGGGTTCAAACCCCGTTGAAGTCCTAAATTTTTCAGGCTTCTCTACGAAATTGCTAAAATTGCGTTCAAAACTGCGAGGATCATAGCTTCACTCGATTTCATATCGCAGTTCAATGTATGATTCATTTCATATATGATTTCGTTCGTTAAAGGCAGGACTTTCTCTTCAGTTGTTTTTGCTCCGGCCGAGCTTTGAACCTAAAACCTCCCTGCTCTTCTGGTCGCTTCGACCACCAGACTCGTCGTCAAAAAGACTTGCTGTGCACTATATCCTTGAGTCAACCTTTGCACGTAACTCTTCAGCAGGAGACTCATATTTACGTCAATTTATATCAGTTTACACAATTTGCATACATTGGTTTTGCTGTTTTTGTCTTCGTTTAATTAACGACAACTTTAGTCAACAGTGTGTGCAAAGACAAAGAACTCGTGGCGTTCTAAAAATAGAACGATACGCACAAAGATTGTATATGGCTGAGGAAAGGTCCTGCTCTTGTCATCAAACATTAGGGGAAAGCGGATGAACTCGCCAACCCTGCTCCCAGCGAACTATCTTGACACTTGGTGTAAGTTTTTCTTACAAAGTACGCGCATTAGCTTCCCGGCAAGTCCGCTTGCTCATAATCTGAAAGTTGTAGTCCTATTTAGACATCTTATACTCCGATCTAACGATCTTCAATACCAGCGGCTGTAGCTAAAGAGGAGACGCCCAGCTGTTAATTAGAACCCTTCTGCGTCATAAGCTTGTCGGAACGTCAACATCTCTACGTGCGGGTAGTGCTTGTCATGATAACCGCCTAAGTTTTTCCCACCACCATAAATCGAGGGTTTATAAGTACTTCCTCAAAACAACGATTCCGATGTTGTCTCAGGCAGATTCCTGCGTTGTTTATATAATTGAAATGGACGTGAGCAAATGCATGAAATATGGTTCGTAAACCCAGTATATTTCGAGGGTCGTGGGCAGTGCGTGTTTTAGGCCTGTGCCCGGGACGACCGGAAACGTAAGTCATCGGAAATGGTTAAGGCTTTCTTATTCATAATATTACAACCTTCTTGTTTACATTTATACGTGTGTCATCGCTAATTTGCGTCTCAAAGGTTTTCACACGGAAGATAACAATACCAGTTGGAGAGTTGCCTAAAACGAAATGGCAAGTCGTCTGAGACCTTCCCAGTTAATACCAGAAACGTGTTCTTGGATATAGCCTAAGGATCATTGTAGAAAGGTACGGGTCAAGTACGTATCGATGCTTCTCCTTTTTCTGGGTCCCTCTGTTTGTTTGTTATTTATTTGTTTAAGCAGGTTGACGTTTTGGCAGCTATTCAGCTGATGTTGACCTGCTATACCCACCCACCCATATACACACAGAGGACAGCCACAACACCGGGAACTTCATCCCCTACTCTTCTCGAATAGTGTGTGGGTTCTTCAACGTCCCACAGGGAACTAATGAACATGGAAGTTATTTGTGAGACGGGACCTCCGGCTTATTCTCATGGGTTTCCGGGAATCACATTGGTCATTGCGACATGTCAAGAACAAAAATAATAGATCAGTTTTATTAACGAGTAACTTCATATCTGATGCAAATTTCTCCTGCCGACATACTTCCCCTTCTTCATGATCACTGTAATGGCTGACCACGTACATTCATTGCCAATGTTGAATTTTAATGTGAGCGACAGTGCGTGTTCACATTAATGTAAATCCCAGATTCTACCACACTTGACGTCATACGTCAGACCGGTTTCCACCACTTTTTACGGAAATAGGTGAGATCCTGTCGGAATGAGTGTAGATCGCGGGAGATGTTCCAAGGAGCGTGCCCCAAAACCCTTACAAGAGAGCGGTTTTATCACTCGAGGTCTTGAAAGTCATTCAAGATTTTTTCCTGGACCGGTTCCCGAATCGTATAATAATTAAACCGCAACTATTCACCAAAGCCAACCCAGCTTTTTGGCCAGCTCCAGTGGAGCTGGATAAATATTCCAGTAGCCACCGACACTGAGGTGAATAGTTGTTTTAGTATATACTAAAACAGTAAGATGATATCGCACAAAAAGATGATTTTAACCCATTTATTCCTAAAACGATTACAAGCTTTTTAGGAGAGGGGAAAATCGGAATCCCGCCCGAGAAAAACTTCTCGGAGCAGAGAACCAACAAATTCAACCCACATATGGAGCAAGCAAGGCTACATTGACGGGAGACGAATGCTCTCACTATACTACACCACCATGCACTGGTACTCCTCATGTATCGATCTGCTGCAAAATACTATTAGTCGTATTCATGCTTCAAACGCTGGCTTGAGACGTACATTTTAACGAATGAACGTTGCCTTTTTAAGTGACCTTAATGAATCTCAGCCAAGAGACACTTGACTGAAGGCTTTTATAACAGTGTCATATCAAATTGGCTTGGCTAACTGCCTGCTGCAGAAAATGTCATGACATCTATTCGGTGTTCAACTTTTTTGAGGTAATATTCAACATTCCATGATCTTTCACTCAGTTTAAGTTTTGTTAAAGATAGCTGACAGCTCTCAAAACTGTCAACGTTGACAAGATGTTTGGAAGATGATGCAGGATAGCGCAGTGGTGAGAGCATTCTCCCACCAATGTGACCTGGATTCGATTCCCAGACTCGGTGTCAGATGTGGGTTGAGTTTGTTTTGCTCCGGGTACTGCGGCTTGACACGGTTTTTCTGCGGATTTCCCCTCGGCTCCTCAAAGACCAAGGCTGCGTTGATTTGATTTGATTTGATTTGATTTCTGTACAGTGATGTTCCCAATTAGTGCTCAGCGCTAAATACAGTAGACACTTAAATAAAGTTCATTGTCTTTTCGTGACTTAAGTATATGCACAGCTGATGCTATCCTTAATTCCATGGAGGGTGCACATTTCCAGCGGTCACATCGTCGCTTAGTGACAATTTCCCCATTGTTATCTTAAGTAGACTGGCACACGTGGTTTTCCTTGAGATCATTACATTTTCATACCTAACCGGTTCCTGGCAGCAAGTTGGTGTAATCAAGGAAAAATAATACCATGATTTTTATCAAGTCGCTTCTGTAATAAATCGCCCTTTATTAGTGTCATCATTTGTCAAGTCATAAGCCCGGTGATGTTACTTCAATATTTGGCACAGACGAGGCTGTGCTATACTTGAGTTTCTTAATTGATTAAGCACCCGAGTACTACAGCTGTATAATTGCTACAAATAATTATGATCGAAGCAGTAGCTTTTGCTTTGATGGATAAGCAAAGTATAAAAAGTTGCTTGTTAAATGAGCTTTTATTTCCATGGCATTCGTACTCAGTTTGTTGAATTCAGATTCTTTCGATGCAAAAGAAACTTTGGTTAAGGATACCAACGCCCTAGAACCAACTCTATTTGAATTAAACGAATGACATAATTTCTTGACCAGTAAGTTGCGCATAAATTATGCCACACTTGGAATACATAAACACTTCAAAGGAACAGCAAGCAGGTCTAACGAAAGCTAAGACACTTATAGACCCTTATATAACTGATTGGATCTCACGAAAAAAAGGACTTGTATCTTTTCTCACTTATTGTGTATTCACAACCGGAAATTGTCAAAGTTGCATGGCACATACGAAACATACAGCCATCAGCCCTACTCCTTCGTCGGCCTGTAGGGACACATTCGCATCCTCGAGCCAAGGTCAATGTTTAAGAGCTGTTCAATCCTTTTGTAAGCAATTGTAATAACATGCACTGTAACAACATAAGCCCCTAAGTATTGCTCGTTACAAAAGAAATATTCAGATAGAGAAACTCATGCAAAATTCTCTTCAGGCCGAAGAAGAAACTTTTGATCAAAGAGGAACATGCAACAAAGTAACTATAGAGGTAAAAAGCATAAAGGTTTCATGCATTTTCTCATCACCTTGGAAATGAAGGGCATGCAACCAATATTTAACCCTCACGTAAGACTGAGACAAAAGATATTTGTTCAGACATAGAGGAATTTTTTTTGTCAAGTCGGAGCTCATTTCTCTCCAAATGTTTCACTTTATCAGTGAGAAGTGAAAGCATAACATTCTAATTGTAAAATCAACGAGGGATGATGTCGAATTTTCTAACTCATAGAGTTTACGGTCGATTCCTTCAAGTTGCTTCACCATTTTAAGAAAGGAAATTACTGTATAGTAAGCATCGACAACATCTGTGAGTTGCACTTGGCCTTGGCGATGTATCGGCAGAAGTCCGATGATCCGGCCTGAGTTGCATAGACAAATATGATCACGTGAAGTTGTCACGCTCGCGTTCGAAATCAACATGTGGAGAATTCCCGCCCAGCGAGAAATTGATGAACTGGACGTAATACAAATTTGCATTCTTGGGGGTGGAGGAGGAGAGGAGTGCAAGATGGGGAGGACAGTAGATAAGACATAGCAGCTTAGTATCAGGGGCACCCAACGAGAATATAGTTCAAAACCACTTAAACATAGCATTGTTAAACGTATTCTAGTATTTAAACAGTAGATATAGGCATATTTTTATCCCCTAAAATGTTTTCATCTGTTCGGATTTCCTAGCTGAAAGTTTAGTGTTTCGAAAACTATAGGGATCAAAACTTACCTTTTCGAAAATTTCAGCCAGAAAAAAGGCTCCCGATGAGTGACCTTTTTAGGGTAAAAATCGACAATTATACCATTTTTCAGATGTTCGAAAATCCTAGGACAGGCAGGCAAGCAAGAAATTGTACAACAAATGTTTCGAAAGTTCTAGATCTCAAATCGTCTTCCGAACAGTTATTTTCCAAAAATTGACGTTGGGTGGCCCTGTTAGTATTTTCTTCTCAGTACGGCTACCTTAAAAATCCCAGGGTTTCCGGGCAAATCATGGTTTCATCCCTTCATCTAATTTTTTTTTGGCTCGTAAATCTGAGGGGAGACTTCAGTGGAAGTGTTTACATTTTCCTTGAAATCCGTTAATGTATTGGCTGTTGTCCAAGGAAAGGTTCGCGTTTGAAACTTTGCACTGCGAATCGGTGGCTTTGAAGCGTATCTAGTATTGACGTGCGCACATTTTGCCTTTTAGTCAAAAATTCGCAACTTGTCTAAATGCCAGAGCTGGACCGACTGAAGTACAAATTTTGTCAAGGTCGTCTAAACCGGAAAGAAAATCTTCTTCATACAAAATATATTATCATCCTGCATACTTGGTTTTTGCCTGATTATGATGTCTTCCTTTTTTTAAATCCATCTTATGGTTAATTACCAGACGTCAAATGAATCCTTAAAGCTTAAGCTAACAGTTTGCTTTAATATTTGTTGGATTTTTCTTATCTTTTTCGAAATGGCAAAGAAACTGCGCACGTTCACTAAGGAAAATCGTAGTCTCTCCACCAACGAATCTGTGAGTTTCGGACACTCGGATAATGCAAAATAATACTCGATTCACCGCCAAGACCGATGAAGGTTAAGTGCTTAATAATGCAATATGGTTTTGAATTTCCCGGGAATTTCCGGTCACGGCGTGGTATTCACTTGGCACAGACTCAAACCTCTTCACGTCAGCAAAAATTGCTCCCCTATAAATACTTTTTTTGGTATCCCTACTCTACTTGGGATCGATTCAATAACAAACCCTTTTCACTCTAGTCATTGGGGCAAAAACGTCAGTGCGGTATTCACAGAAAGCTTCGACTTTATGATACCAGAACAATGAACGACGATATCATTTTCAAGTCAAGAAGCAAAATAACTTATACATTTACGTTATACCGCCCGTACAGCCCGTCTGAGAAGGCTGCTGCGAGCGATTCGATTCAAATCGAACGTTTTATATCCAAGACATGATCTTAAATAATTTCAGAATGTTTCAACTGGAGTCGAATCTTGTCAACTCAGTGGTAAAGTGTCGCGTTTTTCCTTCATAGTCACAGAACAGACTTGTTTGGTTTAGAGAAACCGCAGTTATGAGAAAAAATACACAGCGACCACATTAAAAATTGTGCAGCCCCATGCAAAGTGCATTTCCGTAAAATCCCTGCGACGTCGAAATTATAGTTTAACGTTTGTTTAGCTTTGAAAAAGGCCTAACCGCGCTAAAACAAAATGGAAAACTGAAAGGCTTTTCCTTTACATGCATGGAACTAATAAAATCCACAATTCTTCTCAGTGTTGATTGCAGGTAGAAAATCGACGGGATGAATTCCAGAACATATTCTTACAATTTGGATACTTCACAATTCAACTTGTACAGAAATTAAATTGTTTACTGATGCGTTCCATCAGGCAATAAGGGTGGTGAAGTGCAGTCTCAATGCTCATGTCGAAAATCGGAAAATGGCAAGCGATTGGTATCTTTTTAACTGAAATTAAAACTTCCATGGCTTACGAGTAAAGACTGGTAATTGATTTGTCACACGGATTGTCGTGCAACATGAAAAAGAATCATTCGTCCAAGGACGGATGCGCAACGCTTATAAAATAATCAGAATTGTCTCCACAGAGCTAAAAGCTTTAGTTCTGCGATTAGTGAAGTGCGCGGGGGAAAAATTTGAAAACTTAATCATTGGAGATCATCCACTGACCCCTGCTGTGAAGAAAAGGTGGTTGTTTGCCTTAGGTGCGTACTGAAGTTTATCGTTGGTAAGTATTGCAAATCTGAATCAAGCTTCAATAGCCGAGTGATACCATCAAAAACTCAGCGGTTTGTTAATTTACACGTACACGCTCTCTAGCAAGATCAAGCGATTGCATGAAGACAATTGAGCTGAAATCAGGCTTTCAGGTAGTGATATCTCGTTTGAATTAGACTGACACGGGGCGTAAGGCTGGGGAAACTTTTGTCAGATTTTAATTCAATTAACAATGCTCTCCAGATCAGCAAATTTGTTTCAGTGGGAATGATGCAGCAAAAATCATGGAGGACTGTTAAACATAGAAAGTTAAGCTCTCTTTGAAAACAAATCTAACAGGATTTCCGTTCGGTTTTTGTATCGGAGTGGTTTGTTTTGGTTTCATGGGGTATGGTTTTGCCTGGGTCAGTTTTACCCAGCTGAGGAGAGAAAGCAGCAGCTCCTATCTATGTCAGCGCAGCGCGCGTGTGTTGATGACATTTGAAAAAGACAACACGTCAATTCATTGGCTGATTTAATACCGGAAATACGTGCCCCTTAGGGAAAACAGATGATGGTTATAAAATCCACGAAAAATTATTTAGCAGACTAATTTGAAGAAGCGCATTCCACCCGTAAACGCTGAAGTGCAAATGGTCTTTCCCCGTCCCACACGAGAATTCAGCGGAATAATGTCAACATTGCTTTCCTCATCATTATTCTCACATCCAACGAGCAATTACCAAAACTATTTCTTCGCTAACGCGGAAAACGAGAAGGTAAGTCTAAACCTCTATTAATTGATCTGTGTGCTTTGTTCTTCCCTCCACCAACAAACTTCAAGACTGATATTACAGCTGGGAGAAAACCTTTCCTTGTATTTGTAAGGGGAGCAATAGTCGGAATAAACACGAAAGATTATTAATGCTGTTATGACATTTTCAAAGAATGGAAAATTAAAACCATTAAGATCTGGTGTGATATGAAACGTTTTATTTGACACCATATATTTTTGTCGGCTAAAACCGTCGATGGCCAGATGTTCCTGAATCATAAAATAAAGGAAAAGAAACAGAGTTGTTTCCCCTGATAAGGTCACTATCAAATTCTTTGTGTGGTTCTAACAGTTCGTTCTTAGTCGCCTGAGGTAGTTATTTACGACCCATATTTGCTAAACAAATCCAAACACCGTCTGCTATCTCATGTGATTACACGCGGTGAAATACGGCACTCGACAGCGCATTCAATTACTTTGACCCGGTCTCTCCTTGCTGCGACATGCCTGTCTTTCTTTTAAAGTATAGTAACAGCAAGCGTTCATAGATAGAGATCTTGTCCTTCTTGTTTTTAGCGTGCTGGGAGGTGGTAAAATAAGTTATCGCCACCGTAGACGAAACATAAGTTATTGTAATGACCTCGTTTGTTTCACGCACCCTTCTTCGAGTTCAAGTATCATCATTCTGGAGTTCGTCTAAAAATTCTTGGATGGCAAAGGCTCTTTTTACTTTTCTTTTTCAAAATGTCAAATTTGTTGAAAACTGTCAACAGAGTCCACGTGATGATGTTGTGTCTTATTCACAGCCAGTGAAAAATGAGTGGCATTGGCGGAGGCTTGCGGCCAAACAATTGGGCTATCCTCATGCAACTTAAGAGCCTCAGGGCAAAATGAAATAACACTTTGCTGATACACTAATTTATGTGAATACAGACCTTCCCCCAAAATAGCGCCTTTGAATGAGAAAAGCCAACATTTAAAATGTAACGTTACCTCACCCCCGATTTATAACGAATTCGATAACGTCCTATTCTTCCCCAGTAATGTATTTAAAGTTCGTAATCTAGAGAACTGGCGCCTCACATTTGTCCGAATTCATAAATCCCAGCCTTCCCAAAATTCGATTTGCGTGAGTTTATTTACAATCTGCTATATGACTTTGATGTGAAATACGTTTAAGTGCGTTATTACCGGAAATATTTAATTCTACTAAGTGATCTTTTTAAACATCTCCTTTGTTGTAATTTAACGAATAAAGTTGTGGACCGCCGTCTCTTCTTCAACTTCGAGGAAACCATGCTTTGAAGTTAAGAAACTGAATTTAAGTTTGCATGTTACATTACAAGTTAAGTTTGCTGTTATGTTTACATGATGTAACACATGTAATAGCAAAAATGGTAAGTCATGATGTCTTTTCATTTCAGAATTTTTATAAATCCACCAAGCATGTCTCTGACATTGACCTGGAAATATCCTCCGGAGAATTCTACCAAAATTTGGAAGATTTGGACCCTTCGCTCTTCATAGACGACCAAAATTCGTGGTCTTTAGAAGATGAAGACGAATTGTCAAACCTTGCTTTGACATTACAAAACACTTTGCTTCTAAAGCAGAGGAAACGTCCAAAACGTCCTCCGGAAGGCTATTTATGCCATCTATGTTTTTGCAAGGGGCACTACATCAAAGATTGTCCGCAGGTGGGTCAAGGTTATTTTTTCATTTGTCGCGAAGTTAACATGCTTTTATGTTAATAACTGAAGAGACTTACTAAGTGTTAAAAAGCCGGAATTTTGGCCACGAATGAGGTAACAATGACGAATGAGTGGGCAAACGATTTTCTCCCCGCTTTATTTGCACTTCCGGATTAAGTCTGAGTCGGCAAATCCCCCTCAAGCTGGGAAATTTTAATACGCATTATAGGTTTACTAAAAACACTTCTATTAATAGCCATTGTTTACTCTAGAAAATTTAACGGGTAAAACTTCTGGTTACTTGCTGCTTAATTCAACGACTTACGGAAAATTTCATATTTATGATGTCAGCTTTGGCTTGTTGCAAATTCGTCCAGTCCTGATCGCACTATAATATTTCAGTAAAGGTTGACGCCATCTTGCGTTAGAGGCCTCCTAACTTCTAGCCATATATTTTCAATTTTAAGCATTGTGTTTATTTCCAAATTTACAGATTTTTAAATTCGTCAGCTGCACGGTTTGCGTCAAGTGTTTCATCCGTTAATCCCCAAACAAAAGTCAATGTTGATCATTCAGCTCTGGTGGGCTTTTTTCAGCGTATTGATTGTTTACGTCTGTTCATAACTTGTGCTTTGACTTCAACGAGCAACAAATCTTTTAGGGTGAGCTTTGTGGGTGATAACAGCAATGTTATGTTGTCGATAAAACCCGTTCTCAGTTTGAATCTGTTTTTACCTAGGTTAACACTCTACCTAATTAAAAGGACTGGAAACACCTATACTTTCCCCCACGCTCTGTCTAAGGCGTCTTAACACATCTTAATGTTTTCGTATCATCCTATCGGTTGCTGTATTTATGCAGAGGCTGAACATTACAACGTAGTACCGGTACTCGAACTCGGGCCCTCCAGGCCACAGTTGTTGAAAAAGTGGCTAACGCTATCAACCGGATAAATAACTATCCATTGGATAACGCAATTGGTTTTTCAAAAGGTGGATAAACGCTATCCAACGGATAAATCAATATCCATTGGACAGCGCAACTGGTTTCGCTATTACCTATCCACTGGATAGTGGTTTATCCGGTGAATAGCGCTATCCATCGTTTGAACAACTGGGGCCAGATCTATAGTCCTGTGTTTTCACTAGTACACTACAAGGACGAACACGCTCAATCCAACACAGTTCGTTTCATTATTTTCTTTTGCATAATAAGCCGATTGATATCCCTGTATAATAAAAAGAGCTAATCCTAACCTGACCCTAATTTTTCTCTAGCCTTAATTTAGGCTCCAAACGAACTTTTTTAAAAACCTAGGTTAAACGAACGAACGACTGTTGTCGAAGAGCGATAGTTCTCGATTTCTGCTCTTTGCAGTCCAGGGGTTTGTGCTAATCCAGAGAATTATACGCAAGTGACCAGTAGAGAAATATCCAAACTCACTATCGAAGGGACGGCAGTGAGCTTGTTGCACACGGAAAGGCCTCATCTTATCCGGGTGAGACCAAAAAACGTGACGACCAAGTCATCAAGATATCGATGACCGGTAACTTACACTGACTTTTAAAGAGACGTGTTCAAATCAAGTCTTCACTGATCTCACTTAGTTTGTTTGGTACATTTAGAGAACGTCTGAAGGTTATTAGGTTTGCCAAAGCCGAGATAAAGAATAGAAGATAGAATTCATCCTCGCACTTCTATAACAAGCAATTTTTCTCTGAGGCTTTTGTAGACACCGAAAATTTTTTAGAGAGAATTGCGATGATCACTCAGTCTACTTTTCGTCTGTCATCCACACTTCACACACTTAATTCATTAATTCAGTGATGAACAAAGTTAGTGCAACTCGGATGTCTCAGGGTATGGTAAATTCTTCGCAGCATTGAGAGGTCTTTTCAATTGCCTTCGACTGGAATGGAATGTGTAATGTGATATACTCAGTTTGGAACTCGGTAGGTGTACGTAGCGGAAATATCAAGTAGCGACAAAAAGTCGAGGCCAGATGCGATTTTATTTGAATCTGAAACCATTTAAGAAAGCTGTCAATCGCTAGCCTATTCCAAAATTTTATTACGTTGAGCAGAAAGAATATTCCAAGCTTTTATTAAATTGTTTGTGAAACTTGAAACGCTAGTGTGTTCTCGAGAAAAGAAAGCACTTCTTTCAATATCCAGGATAGCGTTCTATCAGATGTACCTAGGAAAAAGATTACTCTAGTACCCAGGGTACAGTATAATAGACGGCGGAGTCAGTGAATTTTTGGACTGTGGAAACCGTTCCGTGGGTGTCTCACGTTTTGGGTTTAAACTGACAATGACATACACACATCTCTCATTAGCTCATTTTTATTCGTACACCAGAATTTGTGTATTTAGCCAATGCTATTGCTGTCTTTAGAGAATGGCGGTAAACTACCTATATTTGTATTAAACATTTAGTGTTCTTTGCAAATTGACGCTTGATTTCCTCCGAGACAAGAATTAGTTTCATAAATCGGCTATCACGATGCAGGCACGTGACTGATTCCAGCCATCTTATTGGATGATATGTTCATGAATTATTCCAACCTCATTCCCAATGTCTTTTTGTCGATGAGACAATGGAGTCCCTGGAAGCGTGGTTGGAATTATTTTTGACTTTTTCCGAAATTTTCCTTTCAATCTTGCTGATTCTTTCCGCTTGTTGGAGATCCCTAAGATGATCATTGTTTTTGCTGCTGCGCTGAGAACAGAGTGATTGTTTTGTTAACATTCATGGTGGTCCAAAAGCATAAAGGACTCTTTCTACTCATAGCTGTTGTGTCCTTTTGTTATGATATAATGTTACTCAATTCAAGAAATTTCGCTTTAATTACCTGAAAGTCAAATTAGGAAACAAATAAGGAACCATATCGGTTCTTTAAAGAATGTAATTAAATTTTAATTCCATTTTGATTGTGAACCTTTTGGACTTTACCCTCTGTCATAATGGACTTAGGAAAAGATCCAGTTTCATAATTTCAGCAGTCAGGACGTAGATAAACTTTCAAAAGTCCTTGAGACAAGCATTTTTCTCGCTAAAAACTCGAATTAGAACGGTTTTCAATTAAACCAAACCAAACTCAAAGAGTAGAGAGTAATAACGCAATTTTTGTTTTCTAGTCTTAGGTCATATTCTGTCTCGATCAACCATTTTAACCTCAACTGGTTTATCTTAACGGGGTTTTTCGCAAACAGAGACATTGCAGAGATGTCGAAGCAATTGACCTCTTAAGCTACTACGTTTTGCTTTCCCTCTTCAGACCACGTGATGTTGCTCTAGAGAACAGTTTCTTTCAAATGTCTCCTTATTTACGTGCTTATGTACAAATAAGTTATGAAAAAACAAAAGGAAAATTCCCCTGAGAACATCACGTGGTCTGAAATGGGAAAACAAAATATACCAGCTAAAAAATGTCAATTCCGATAGCTGCAACAGCCAAAGCGCGGGAAACTTTGAGCGCAGTGTTATGGCTTTGCTTCAATGCGGCAAAGCGTAGTAGTCTTGTTGCCCATTTCCGATCGCAAATTGCCTCATTTCCAGAGCGAGTCTTAATGCGAAACCATTCAATTTTCACATAAATCAAACTCATTTTCGTTTTAATGGTTTCTTGCGAAGCCTCGCTTTGAATCAGAGGCAGACATTCGGAAATAGGCTATCACTTTTAGCACTCAAATGAAACTGACCACTCGGGAGAATGTCCTTCGGGGTGGGAGCTTTAAGGCATGCTCTTCTCGTCATAATGTCTTTCTTGCTTCATTTTAGGCAAGACCAAAAGGCGAGGGTCTCACCCCTTACCAAGGAAAGAAGAGATGCTTTGGGGAGTTCAAGTGTCCACTATGCAAACGCAAATGGATGAGTGGAAACAGCTGGGCCAATACGGGACAGCAGTGCATTAAATGTTACATCAACGTGTATCCACACAAGCAGAGACCCCTGGATAAGCCAGATGGACTTGATGTATCAGACCAGACCAAAGAACATCCTCAGGATCTCTGTGAGAAGTGCAAGGGACTCGGATACTATTGCCGCAGAGCTCAACAGAGTTAAGAGGCACGACCCTTAAACTAAGTTTTCAATCCCCTTAGGTAGTTAATAACATCACTGGCCTCCGTTATTCACACAGTGGACAGCGCTATCTTTTCCAATAACTGATCACTATACAAGTACAGGTCTCATGAAAAATAGATGGCGCTGTTCACTCTCTGAACTACTGCGGCCTGAAGATTTTAAATTCGTGTTTCTTTCTGCCTTCATTTCCGTGAAGAGCATGCATTAGGCTACCAAGTAGCTGCCTAGGTTAGTTTCCTACGTCTACTTTTTGATATTTTATCTTTTTAATGTGAAATTGGGAAATATTGTTAGCAATGCCGATGTTCGTGTAGATATGGATGCTTCTATATTTTACCTTATTTTTGTATAGTAAACGATAGCGCATAAGAAGGAATAAGGTCTGGTCGAATCACGTTTCTGTCGACCACAAGAAAGAGTTGCTTGCAAATTAGTGTCATAACTGCAAATTTACAGTGGACGCAGACATACGAAGGAACCATTTAGGCATCAGAACAAACACGTGCAAACATGCAGGCGTCCAGGTTTCGAAAAGGGTTTTTTTCACTTTGACATCGCTTCTGCCATGTTGGAGGAGGAAAATACTCGTTTGTATGATGGTGACGTTTTATTACCAAGACCAGAATGCTTGGTCCGAACGCTTTCTTATTCAGATTTTCCGTTCTCCTTGATACAATAAGGTAATTTTTCAAGTTTGCCTGACAGTAAAAGTCACTCATTTTGATATTGGTAGTAAAAAACGTCATCACGCCCATGTCATCTTTAACTCTAATCTTCTGCAGATTCTTTGTTTGCTTGTTTGTTCGTTTGCAAAGAATGGTATGAGCAGTGGTGTCCTGACTCCTGAGTGAACTTTTTGAATTCTTTTCCTATCCGGGCTTACCTTCTCACGAGACAAAGTTTAGCCATCGTGGCTCTAGTAATTCTGGTCCAATTGATTGATGAGTCATGATTGAACCACACGCAACAACAACACAACAACTGAAGATGTGAAGCCAAAAAGTTTTACTTCAGTAGTAATGGAAAGTAAAGGAAAATTCTTATGAACAACCTTTTGGATCTTTTATTATTATTTTTTTTCCTTTCAAGAAAATATTTTAAAAGCATTTTTGCACGTTTTTCTACAGAAATGTTTTCATAAAATTCATGCTTTTCTACGACACTATAAAATTACTTTTCTTTCGTTTATACAATACCTTATTAGAATCTTTGGGTTGTTAGGCAACGAAAAAGTAGCAACTGCTATTTGCTTCTGTAAAAATAGGAAACATTTAAGGTTCCCTTTGTATATTTTACATACTTTTGTGGCGGAGGGTTATTTGGCACTGTGCGAGAGAAATGTACGAGCTACGATGATGTATTCGAACTATTGAAAGTTATAAACATTTTTAATGTAAATGTTGGAAAGAGACTTTACCAGAAATTTTTATGATAGTAAGACGTATACTTCTCATGCATTCAGGAAAACCTGAAGGGCGTGTTTGGAGAAGTTTATTTTATAACAAAATATATTGGGATTTTGCTGAAAATGCATAAGTGTACATTTTTTTTATCCAACATTCACATTGTCGCTTTCCAGAAAGAGCAAAGCTTGCAAGGGAATAACGTATCACGCGAATGCAAAAGTTTAGCTACTGTCAGTCACAGATAGAGAGAATCAAGCATAATAGCACTTAAAATGGGCTCATAGGGCAATTTTCAATAGGGTGAATGACTTGCTGGATTAAAGTCACACGCCACTTTTTTAACCAATTAAATCAAAGAAGAAAACCACACTCAAGCAAGTTTGGCAAGCGCGCATTTTCCCCGCGCTTTGACTAAATTCGATTTATAATTGGTTATCGCATTGTCTGCGACCCGGCCTATTTTGATTAGGCAGAAAATTCTTTCTCTTTTAACTTTATGACATTCGCTTGAAAACTGCGAATCAAAAGCTCATTTTAAATTATCTACTATGCTAGATAATTTGTATGTTTTTACCCTAGTTAGTGTCTTCTCCGAATATCTATAAAGGTGTTTAGTTTGGCATTTGATAATTATTTTCACTTAAAAAGGAGAAAACACTTGTGTTTTGACGCCATATTAACAGTTGCTGCCCTGCACGTTTTAGTGTGGCCAGAACTCACTTGTGAAAAATCCTGTTTGGTAGGCGTTCATGAGATAAATATTATTCAAGTTGTTGGGACTTATTCACACTTTTTTGATGAATTTTTTGAAAGACGAGGCCCACCTCAGACCCAAAAAAGGAAATATTGTAGTGGTGTATGAAAGACAAGTCTGTAACTGAATTAAATTTTGACTGAAAAGGAAGTGATTGTCTCAGTTATTTGAAGTTTCCGTTCTCGGCCTAAAAGTAATTCGTTTTTATGTCGGAATATTAGGGAAAGAAGTTTAACAAATGCAAGTTTAGATGCTTCTGTTTTATGGGTATCTTCGTCTGCATCCGAGTTCTGATTATTGTCTGTCACGGTATTTGTTCTTATTGGCGCGCCAGAACCATGAGTTAGGAGAACAAAGTTGTACTTTTTCAATGTTAAAATTCGAAAACAGTGGTACATTATAAAGAGGCTCTGTCAGTCATTAAAAAATTTAGCAAATTCATTAAGTAGGAACTGGCAACCAAATCAAGGGAAACGTAAAAACAATTCATAGTACTTGAAAATTTGGACAAGGAAGGTTTGAATAAAATAGCAAGTACAAAAGGGGAAGGGATGGGCACAATTCAAGAAGATTAAAATAGATTGTAATTGTGCTTTTTGAAAACTGTTCGCTTAGCCTGACAAGCTTTTCAAAGTCTATCTCTTCTGTTTGTAATCTAAATTATGTATGCTTGACAGACATTTTTTGTCAAGAAGCTTTGCAATTGATTTGTGTTGTTTAAGTGTAATTTCTGGGTTAACGTTAAGTTGCATAGCAGTTAGGGGCAAGTAATTCATTGGTAAAACTACGCAAAATCAACTGCACAGCTCCTTTGACACCACAGCGATTATACGGACTGTGGTTAAGAAAATGTTTGCCTTTTTAATAAAAGTGCTTGATATCAAAGAGAAACGAATTTTAGGATCACTATTTTCACTTTCAAATTCCCCTGGCTTCGCCATTATGAATTATTGTGACGAGTTACTATTCTCCTATTTTTCTAACGCATGACTGACACATAAAAAAATTGTTTGTAACAATAACAACAGGGGAACCATACCACGTCAAAATTATTCCGAGATACCAAGCTGCTTATTTCCCTTTCGTTAATGGTCGATGCCATACCATGTTTTTTTTTCTTTTTTCATTATATCGCGCTTTATTTTTTATCACCTTTTCCGTTCCAGAGGAAAGAGTTTTACTTCTTCTTAAATTCAGGGAATGATAGAAAAATTGTTCGAGTCGTTTTTCAATTGTATCTTCAAAGTTAACTTCTACCCAAATTAACAGGACATCTTTCTCGATTAACTTTTTAAGTCCTCCTAGTGTCGTTGTTAGTTAGGTTACTTGTAATTGACACTGCCCGATGGAGGAAAACAATGTTCGTTGCGGGAAGGAGTTTGGTAGCCAAATGTACGCAGCTTGTATATCTGTGGTCGCTTGAAACTTGATTATTTAAAAACCATTCCTTTTTCGGTCTCTCCGGTATGTAGAGCTTTTTCACATTATGACACGGCGGTTGTAGGTCCCTAAGCGTATTTGGAAATGTTAGGTTCCCACACTATTTTTCAAGGCATTTTTCCTGGGATGCCTGGGGCAGCAATAACAATTCGAAGTCGTTCCTTGTTCTTCATCGTAGTCACAAATGTGCATACCCAGCGGAAATTCACCTAACCTACGGAAAGAGGAGAGCACAATAACCATAACTCCGTACGATAATTCCGTGAGATGCCCGTATGGCGATTAGAACTCTCACTCTTTTCTCAGCTCTTTAGAATTCTGAGCGCGCGTTAGACCACTCGGCCACGGAGTTATGTGCTTACGAAAGGAGCAAATGTTTAGTTTGGGATACTTTCCGCCCGGGATGATTGACACAGTAACCTCATATCTGAAAGTATTTGATAAAGTGGGCACATAATTTTTCTTTGAGAACGACAAGCATTAATGTAAGGAGAATTTTCTACGTTTTTTCTAGGTCTTGCATCGTTCTTATTTGTTCCACTGTGAACATTGTTGCATCAGATAACAAATATAGAACGAATACTCCATTCGACCTGTTTCTTGCGAACCAGTTTGTTTAGTCGTTCCAAAACATTTTGTGAATCGAACCATTGTGTTCAATTAGCCATTGTGCCATTGAAACATTTTGTGAATCGAACCAGTGTGTTCAATGACAACAAAATAAATCGTGAAAGAAAAAAAAACATAGAAGTAGCGATTAGCTCCAGAACGCTCACATGCTGTGTGTGTCAACATCCGCTCAACAGCGGCATTGTTTGTTTCCCAATATAGGAATCAAAACGCGTGAAAAGAAGATTGGAAAGTAGCCTTTATTATAACCAAAAACAACGACGAAGTCGAGTAAAGAAAAAGAAGTAAATATATATATTACAGTTAGTTTTATCATATATATAATGATTATAACTCTAGGGATCTAAGTATCCGGTTAATTCCCGTGGTTCGTATAATGCCAGTTCGGTTGTTAATTCCTCCCCTCCCCCCTCCCCCCTCCCCCAAATATCCCGTATCCCTATAACTTAATGATTGCGCTTAGCGTTGCTAAACTTAAAACGTTTACGCCAGAAAGCGAAATTTCTGTTGGTATAAAGCAAAAGAAAAAGGTTTTTGTGGAAAGTTTGGATCACTTTCGAAGCTTAGAGATACGCGAAAAGGTAAGAAATGTTTTTGTGATGAGCCTGCGTCTGTCTGACTACGAGGTATTACATGTACACAACATCGCATCTTCATCAACTTTTTTCGATTTCGCTACGATTTTCTCGCTTTTTTCGCTCGTATTTCGTACTTCTAAACTTTTGGAGTTTAAGGAATTTAATAAAACAATTATTCCATTCGCGCTTGTTGGATATGAGAGTGGTTATAGCCAACTCGGCGCTACGCGCCTCGTTGGCTATTTACCATCTCATATCCAACGCGCGCTCATGGAATAATTGTTAAATAGATAGCCAACGAGGCGCGTAGCGCCGAGTTGGCTCTAATCATCTCATATCCAACAAGCCCGAGTGGAATAATTGTTTTATTAAAAATGCCCCCAAAATATAGAAAACTAGACTACAATAAAAATAAAAAGGCCCAGAAAATCACTCACATGCTTGCCGTGCTTGTAGATCATGGTATAATGGCTCATAACCCATGATGGCCTAGCCAATCAAAACTCTCGAATTGCGTTATCCAATGATCCAGTTTTTAATAATACCTAAATATCCTGTATCCTGATAACAGCTAATAGGGCCTCGTTGTTTCCATTACATTTACAGATTTAGTATAGTAGCAAATGATAATAAGAGATAACCTCTTTCTGTTTTTTACAACAAATAACTTCTAGTCAAATTACAGATTTATCTTCCTTGTAATCTCTCCCCATTTCCGCAGTCTACCCGTAGTTGTAGTTCACTGAAATCGTGTTATTTGTGTTAAGTGTTTGTACATCCCACGGGTACGTCCTTATAGGCGTCTTGTGGAAAGGTGCAAAAAGGGTTCAAAACTGCCCAAACTTCAGTTTTGTTTCCCTTAAGACCATTTCTGTTTCAGTGGTAATTTCTTATTCGACCCGGTTACCAAATTTATTAATAATTAATTAAGAATCCATCACCACTCTTGATAACCTCCGCAAGCCGGTTGTTGTTTCACTTCCCCATTAGTAGAAACAGCCAAAAAAGGCAAAAAAGGCGTCAAGAAAAAAAAATTCGAAAACCACAAAGCAAGGGGTTTCTCATATAAGGATTTCATTTTTCCTGTATTCTACTCGCCTCCGTTCGCGGACTAATGCTAAATCCGTCATTGAGTGGGTAACAGCTTACAAGATTTTCTCTGTTTTCTTGCGCGTGACGTTTTAAGTTTTTGTCCGGTATTTAGTGGGTGTGGTAAAAGCCAATGAAATTCTATCAAATTCCATTACGGTGACTCCCGAGAACTCTATTGTCTTTTTAACCAATCAGACGATATCTCAATTCACCTCGGTTTGTGTGGAAGCTCAAGAACACTTGAGGTGTGTAGATAGATGAAGTGAAGTATATGTGGACTTAATTCAAGCCTGTTGCCGAATGTTGAGAAATGGCCGGCACTAAATACACGGCTTCGATGAGAGGAGGTGGACCATGGGGTTTTCGTCTTCAAGGTGGAAAGGATTTCGGCACTCCGCTCGCTATATCCAAGGTGAGGACATAAAGGCTTTGTGTGCAGTTAGAATGGCACCGTGTTTATTTTACTGCCTCCGTCGCATATGTTGATTTCTTCGAGCGTTTTTTTGGTAGATTACACCAGGCTCTAAAGCTGATTTGGCAAGCATTGGTTCGGGGGATTACATCCTTGAAATAAATGGCGATTCAACGGCAAATATGACACATTTCGACGCTCAGGATGCTGTTCGTAGGGCAGGGCAAAATCTTGACATCCTTCTTGAAAGGTAAGCTAAGATTTTGTTTCGAGAACATGCATTCTCTACGTAGAAAATGCGTTATACATCTATACCAGCTTTCCTTTTCAGCGAAATCTATTCAGCTTCTCACCTATCCGCGGTTTTGTGATCAAATGAGCAACTCATTCTTCATCGCGTGCCGCGGTCATCTCTATTTTTCAATTTGGGGACAATTAAACTTCTGTATTTGTATGTGTTTGAGACGTTGAAAGGCCCTTTTCTGTCTTTATTTTTTTCAACAATTTTAAGCCTACTCTTCTAAACCTCTTCAAGTCATCGTGCGTCGATCGAGAATGTACATGAAATCTATCAAATGTAATTTGATCAGTATGATTGATCATCCATAATGTTGACTTTTTAAATTTCGAACAAATGTTTTTTGAACGATTTCCTCAACGCCTTTTAAACATTTTCCTCGGTTTGCTAAGATAATCTTAGTTGTACTCCGTTTTCCCTTGCGTCAGTGATGATACTTTTAAGATCGATGCAAAGTCTAACATGGACACGATCGGAAAGTGAAAATATAATGTGGCGCTGTTATAACCTCCAATATCAAGGAAAGGCGGAGTTGCACGTGAGCCAGCCGTGGGAAAGTTCTTTACCAATTGTTGAGACAGTAGCAATAATAACTGCTGAAACTTATTAGGACGCGATCATATTATTATGTAAATTACAAAAATATAAGCACACATCCGATGGGATTGATTGAAGCTTGCCTATTTAAAAAGTGATGGAGTCCATTTTTGCGCAATAATGTTACTGGTTGAAAATTGGGAAGTCCTTAAGTTGTTTAATTTTCGTCTTAATTCTATCGGATTTTTACTTCTTGTTCAGTTTTTTTTGGGCTTTTTTCCCGTCAGTGTCTACGTTTTTAGGCAGATTAAAAAAACAGTTTTAAATAAATGTGTTAATACCCACTAACAGTGCTTCAAGTGGAACAATTTTTTGTGACAAAGTATTAACATTCCCATTGTGATGGAGTTTGTTTTGTTTTTTGTGCAAATGTACTCAAAGGGATGACACTTTTCATTTTGTTTGCATTAAATCAAAGGTTGTTGTTGTAGTTTCAGCTAAAATTGGATTACAAAGAATGGTTGCTTGAAGTGTAGGGACATGACTACTATTTAGCTAGTGCCCATTCTTTTCCTTGTTAACTTCTTTAAAAGGCAGACAGTTGCTATTCAAGTGGTTTTCAATTACAAATGCTTTTCAATTGTCATCTCTGTCTTGTGTCGTCCAATAGGAAAGAGGGAACTAGGTCAGTTACGGTTACAGAAACAGTTCACTCTGCAAAATCTGATTACAAATTCAATGCTAAGCCAAAACCCTTTGGGGTTGCTGCAGCTCCACCTCAACTCCCACAGCCTCAGACTGCGGGAGCTGGTCATACATCACCTGCTGGAGGAACTACGTGGCAGCCGCCAACCATTCATGCTCAACATGCTCCTGTTGCACACACTCCACCTCCAGCTCCACCTCCAGCTCCACCTGCTGTGACACAATCAAGGTAAGGAAGAACTTACAGTAATAGTTCTTTTGTAAACATTACATGATAATACTAAGAGTTCTGGGAGCATAGATGTAAGTGTTATGGGAGAGCAAGTGAACAAGGTGCTTCTACTGAACTTACAACTTGATATGTGAACCAATCTTTATTTGATAAGATTAACATCCTCCTTTGATCAGAGTGAGGAATTTGGGTGTTTCGATCATTATACTATACATACTTAAGGATGGTGCCTACTATGGTTATTGCACATATGTTCTGCGCATCTCGAGATACTCAGATTTCCTATTGGTGGTGCTTATTAATTGGCGACATTTTTGCGTGGTTTAAAACTATGCGGAAAAAGCAGAACTTAACAAGTGCTCTTGATATCCAAAAAGAAAATTGGGGATAACCATGCATCTTTCAGAGATAATTAACCCATTGAGTCCTGGGGGTTCCCCATTGATGAGTAAAATCGTCTGGCGTTAGACAGAGTATAATACTAAGTATGACCAGTTTAGGGGTGAATGGCTTAGTGTTTTAAATTTAATTATCTTCAAAAAATGCATATTCCCGCATATTCAGTAAACCAGGCAAAAATACCTTTGAATTAGTAGGCACCTTCCTTAACGAGGGTGCCTACTATTGTTATTGCACATGTGTTCTATGCATCTCGAGATACTCGGGTTTCCTATGGGTAGTGCTGATTAACACAGGGATATATTTGCACGGTTCGAAACTATGCGGAGAAAGCAGAACTTATAGCAAGTGCTCTTGGTATCCAAAAAGAAATTGGGGGTAATGACGCATTTTTCAGAGATAATTAAGCTTCAATTTGGAAAAGAACACCATACATAGCTTTGAAATTTAAAGCTTTTTACAAAATTAATATTGTTGATTAATTATCTTTGAAAAATGCATGCTTTTCCCCAATTTTCTTTTTCAATTTCAATAACACTACTTAAGATCTGTTCCTGGATATTCAGTTAATTATGCAAGAATACCTTTGAATTAGTAGGCACTGTCGTAAACTGACTACTGCATAAGAGTTTTTCAGGGCCAGCGAAATACAATCACCAAAAGAACAGAACAGAACAGAACAACAAACCAGTTAGCTGTTCACAATTGCAGCTGAGAAGATAAACCAGGGACTACCAGGGTCAAATTAAATGAGTACACATGTAGCTAGAACGGGTCTTGAACCGGAGATCTCCGGATTTCGAGACGAGCTCCCTAACTACTGGACTGCTCTGCCCAGACCTCCTCCTCAGCCTGTACAACAAAATAATGAAGCACACACTTGACTTACTTCAATATCATTGAATGGATTTAATTAAATCTAGTGGTAATAATAATAATTATGATGTTACTTTGTAGGCCAACCTATGATCATTCTGATGCAGACCTTGCACATCATTTCAAACTGAACATAAGTGATGATGGAGATGGTAAGACGTTGAATTAGTCATGTAGCAGAAATAATAACTATGATGGAGAAAGACTAATCTCTTGATTATTGTGTCTTTTCCACTTAGTGGGTTTCCCTGATGAACCACCAGCTTGGGGTCATCCGCCAGATCCCAAAGTCCAGTCAAAATCATTTAAGCGACTGCAGAGACATCTTGACGAGCATGAAGAAGATGGTATGTTGACATACAAGGCATCCCTCACACAATTTTTTGTTTGTCAATTTGCAAAAAGGGTGTGAGATTTTAACCTCAAACCGAGAGATTTGCTTATATACAGTAGCCATTAATTTCTCAAAATCGAAATTAAACCAAATCACAAACTATTTAATCATGTCTTGTATGCCCCCTTTAGGGCTCTATGCAAAGTAGTTGACTCATTGCTGTTTTTGTTCTTGATTCTGGCCATTCTTTGAGATTGCTGTTAAGTAATTATTTATCTATTATAATGGCTTCAGTAAGTGCAGACAGTAGTGGGAAAACGTCAGCTACTTCACTCAGAGAAATTTTTTTTCCTTAAATTGAACTAATTAAAGACAGATTCTTCAAACCTAGGATTAAAATTCATTTTGACAATGAACTTGAATTTGCCTAAATTTGATCATTAATTTTCTTTTGTAATAATATACATAAAAAGTTAAGTGATTTTGATTGGCTAAGGGCAGTGCAGTTCATGTGTAGCACCAGTGCAAAAAAGTGTAATACCAGTGCAAATTACAACTCATAATTCTGGATTATGATTGGCTAATAAACAATGGCATAATTTATGGTGCAATTCTTCCCTGATTGCATGATACTCGTGCTTATTTATTCCAAATTGCACTTGAAATCATGTGATTACCTGTACAAATATGGCATTTGGGAGTGAACTGTCAAAAGTGGCATGCTCCCAGACACCCCTAGAGATCATATAGTCAGTTGCTCTAGACTACTCGAACCTGCTGCCAATTTCAAATTTTTATTGAAACCATGAGTCCAAGCAAGTACATTTATCAATTTTGTATGATACCATGAGAGTTGTGAAGGTTGTAACAACAAAATTATGTAAGTTAGACAGTCCAATGTTTGTTGTTTTTCATCAGACCTCCCCCCTCCTCCTCCTGAGGCATTTGACGACCCTGATGACAATGAAAGACAAAATATACAATCCCGAACATTCAAAATGCTGCAAAATGCTGTTGACCAGGGAGGTGTGGTATTTTGTTTTCTCTTGTTCTTGTTTGATTTGTCATGTATTACATATGGCGAATCAAGGATCTGATTCAGCCACTGTCATTATTTTACCAATTCTTTTATGATGTGAGAATAAGGCTCTTTGTATGAGAATGTCTGAAAAGAGGACTTCTGTCTTAAAATAATGTGCAATAAAATAAAATTCCTATGATCAAACCCTATTCTATGAAGCCTGCTTTACATCTTTTTGTTTACTCTAAAATGCACTTTACATTATTATTAATATTATGATGATTATTATATTATTATCATTATTATTATTGTTATTGTAATGTAGTCTTATTATTGTATAGCTTTGCGAAATTTTGAATTGTAATGTAAACATGAAAAAATAAGCACATTGTTATTGCCATTATTGGTATAATTAAAAATATGATATTGTTTATATTTCATTAGCCTAATTTTCTTGTATGTCTATTTGGTTTTCTCCATTAGAATCTCCGTCAAGTGTGTTTGATAGACAGAAAGCAGATCGCAATAAGCCCTCCAATCAGCCATTGCCCAAAATGTATCGCCCTGCTCCACCAGTAATCAAGTCTTCCCCTAGTATGCCAGTGGCACCACCTGCTCCAGTTATGGCCAGGCCAGGGCAGCCACAGCCTGTTGCCCTTCCTGGAATGGTTCGAATGAGTCAGCCTGCTGCATCACCGCCTAAACGCAGCCCTTCTCAGAAGATGCCAACTTCGGCTTCTCCAGCAGCAGTTTCGCCTACCTCAAGAAGTCCTCCTGGACAGCTTGAGGTGAAAAGGGCACCTACTAAGCCTCCGTCTTCTCAGGCAGTTGAGGAGACCCGGACTCCATTCTGTGACGCCTGTGGAGAGGAAGTATTGTAAGTGAAAAATCACACTTAAGGGATGTCTCGACTAATTACTTTTTAGGTCAATATCTGAAAAAGAATTGGTTCTGAGGCACTCTGGTATTATTTCATTTCATGTATGCCACCAGAAAAATGTTCCATTAAACAAAAGGCCATTTCCGAGTTGCTGTTTGCCTCTGGTTCAAAACAAGTTTTGGGTCTAAACCATTCAAATGATAATGAGTTTGATTGGCATGAAAATACACTGCTTATTTCCATTTGAATGGTTGTGCACCAGGACTCACTTTGAAAACGAGGCAAACAGCAACTCGGAAATGGGCTATTCAGGCCTGTCGCGTATGGGAACATACATATGTTTGTATCTAATGGCATCAATAGTTGTGCAAATGCCAATGGTGTACAGCTACCAATAACTAAAAGAGGGACAGTCATGCAATTGGCTTAAATGTAGACCTTATCCTGCTGACAAAAATAAACAAATCAGTTACCCTTCCAAGACCCTACATGGTAGCCACAAAAAACATCAATTATCTTATTATCAGTGAAAAGCATCTCTTTTTTATGTCATGCTCCATATAGTTTAACTGCAAAATTACATATTTGTCATGCTTCTCTGTCAAGTGTTGTGTGTGTTTGGACCATAATTGTACCAAAAATGCTCTCATACATGGGGCAGGTAAACCTATCAGCAGCCTTTATTACTGTGACATGTGGCAAGGTAATATAATATTAGTACTGTCAGGAGGATCACCATTTGGTCCCCCTGATTTGATAAGATAAGCAGACCACCAAGAACACTGATATTTAAGACCTTATTCTTTAGACCATTATCCCAAAATAGATATTTCAATAAAGAACCTGTTTTCTGTGTGCTGTTCTATTAGTGGCCCTTTTGTCAGCGCTATTGGCAAGGCATGGCATCCTGAGCATTTTGTCTGTGATGGTTGTGGTGAATCGCTTCAAAATCAGGGCTTCATTGAGGAAGGTGGCAAGCTGTACTGTGAAAAGGACTTTAACAAGTATTTTGCACCTCACTGTGAAACATGCAAGCAACCTATCTCAGGGGTAAGTTGTAATTTAGCTCCTTGCACAAGCAAATTGAATCTTTTTTTATCACTTCAGTTATCTTGTTGATCATTGCTAAATGTCAAGCTGTAAGCAGCAATATTATGAACTATGTGAGCTTTGTTGTTGCTCCAGTTTTTTGCAGATATTTCTGAAACTTTAATCTCAATGCATTTTAATTGATGATACCCTAAAAACTTGGGCTTGAGGATTGCTATGCTGAAGGAAATGGGTCTAATGAATGGCGACCATCTCAATGACCCCTCTTGCCCCAAAGAAAAGTCAACCTTAAGTCAACAGTGAGAACACTGAGAAAAGATATTTCAATGACCAGTAAAAGTATTTAAAATAACCAATTATGCAAAGTCTGAGGGGAAAATTACTATCTTTTTGTTTCGGGAAAGCACTCCAGATAAATTCAGCAATGGGTGCATGTGATCTTAAATTTGGACAAATATGAAAAAAACCTTGGCTTCCTCTCAGGGTTGGACCATTTTACCATATTTTAATTTCCTGCAGCTTTCTCTTTTTCAATTTTGGATAGGATTGTTTTCCCAGCCTTCATCTAAAACTGTCGGGTTGGCCACATTTCAAGTGTATCTAGAGACCTTGCAGCCAAGTGTTTTTGGGCACCCATGGTACCATTATTTGGATCATAATAAATTACTATGTAAAATTGCAAGGACGTTTACAAGTCCAGCGGTTCAAGTGAATTTCAGCTCATCCAGATTTGGTTTCATTTATAGCAGTACAAAGACACAATATCAGATTATCTTTTATATCAACAATTTTTATTACTGCGCCTGCCACAGCGTTTTCCGCTGCCAAATAAAGGGTCCTTGCGTTCTGATTGTTGGCATAGTTGAATGACGTTTTTGTGTTCAAAGAAAATCGTGCTAATTTTTTTCACCCAGGTTAGTTCAACTTGTAATTCCCCAAAGGCATCTTA
This sequence comes from Montipora foliosa, assembly GCF_036669935.1. Taxonomy (NCBI): domain Eukaryota; kingdom Metazoa; phylum Cnidaria; class Anthozoa; order Scleractinia; family Acroporidae; genus Montipora; species Montipora foliosa. The sequence goes on along the minus strand of NC_090869.1, from coordinate 68,295,416 downwards.
TGACCGCATCAGTCCAGCATCAGCTGGATTACATTATTTATCCAAATTGAAAAACCACTATTACGATAAATCGAACCATCAATTTAATGGAACATTACCGAGAATAATGTTGTTACAAATGTCACACTTGGCTCCTCAGTTTGGCCGAGAAATAGTCTTGAAAGAACGCTTTAGTCCTCTTCTTTACGTTCAAAATACTTGAACTTTGAGATTTTTTATAAAGCACATTTCGCAAAATCAGAAAAGTGTATTTCTCTATAGCACTATTATACTACCCACCCATCACTAAAGAATGTTATGCATAGACGTGTTATTTTGTTTGAGAGGTCACCTGTCAGTAAAATATATATATATATATATATAAGAGAAATTAACTGTGCGCTGTACTGGTCTTACAAGGGATTTTGGAAATAAATGTCTTTCATAAATGCGTTGTCCTTGGAGAAAGATCTACATGTAGCTGTTTTGAAAGTAGACGTTTATAACGCGTGGATGACAAGTTTATTTTAGAGTAAACGTGACTTAAGATGCCTGAATTCTTATATAATAATTTTAGAAAATTTTGATACATTTATTGAATTAGGCGCACGGCAGCTAAGGAATAGTGTGAAAGCAATTAACTCTCATCCCTTATTATGGGATATTTTAGCCAGTCAAGGTTCTCAGTCAATGGAGAACTCCGTGGGCCTAATACACCAACTACTGACCAAACGTATCCACTACCATTTATCTGGAACTTCCAGATAGAGAGGTGTCGACTGAAATGAAGGGATATCATGGCTTCCAGCTGAACATCACCAAATGCGGCACATGTGGTCTGTTGGCAAAAGTACTGCTATCAGATTAACTTAGCATTGGCTGTATCCAGTGATTTGGACTGTTTGGTCACATATAGGATTAGAAGTAGCTTGGAGTTTGTCTCTTTTGTAATATTCGATTCAGTATTGGATAAGTGTGTTATGAAAAGGCAACTGAGGTATGATTAGTGCTTTGTGTTTTGGATTGTCACTGCGAAGTTTTGGTTGTAGAAAATTTGTTTGTTGTTTATGTGGAGACTATTTTATCGCTTTCCTCGCCGTGTTTACTCTTTTGAATCTCCTTACATCAAGATATTATCAGCGCAGACTACGTTTCTCCCCCAGCAGAACAACACACTGAGCAACCTGGATGATCGTTTGCATCGTTCATTGATTGCACCTGCGATCAGCCAACCTGGAGCTTTAACTGAGCGAAATGGCCTGTGAACACGTGATGAGATAGCAGCTGAAAACCGTTATTGCACTGCATGAAAACGCAGAAGAGGTGGACAGCGCGAGTGCCAGTGGAACTTACACCATTCTACTTCAACTGAGTGCTCTAATTGTGCCGAGTATTTTTTGCTTACGACAAGGGTACGCAAATAAAGTCTTAACACTATTACTATCCCCTATTGCTAATTAAATGCCAATTTTAGATGATCTAATCGCGGTTAAATCTAGCGTTAATGTAATGACTGCGTAATCATAATAGCTAAAAGAAGAATTATAAAATAACCGCACATCAAAGTAATCACATCACCCGCACAACTTTCTGCACCTGGCACAAAGTATTTCTCTGACACATGTAATAATCTCAGTTCTTTCAACGGATCCAGGCTCGGCCAGACTTTGGAGTTAAAATTTTAATCCTTTGTAATCGTGGTAACAGCTAAGTCACGTGATGGATTGTGTGTATTTTCTAACTTTTCAGCCCAAAAGCCTTCACGCCTGTCCTCCTGCCGTGCCACCACCTTCAAGCGCGATGCTTCGGGCCATACGTAATTCATCTGTGACATCCAGTGAATCAGATGAAACTTTAGCAAGACCAAAAACCCGCAACAGGCTAAATAGTGCTTTGACTTTAAAGCGAGAGCCACAGGGAGACCATGTTGATGAGATAGACAACGCGCAAAATCCACGGACAGACTACAAGAAAACACGAAGCTGGCCTCGGTCGTCTGGTGTTAGTAATGTCACTGGAACCAAAGCGATGGAAACTCGCGGAGATCCCGGGGTGGGGTCAATACGCGATAAAGTGGTGGCGCTGAAGGAAGCATTGCGAGAGGCCAATGAGCGAGAGGCGGCCGCAAAACAAGCCAAACCGGACGTTGATAAGCGCTTCCAAGTAGCTAAAATGTTGATTTCAAAGCTTGAACGAAAGCGGCTAATTACAGAAGACAAGTTTGCAAAACTTGAGGAGACAATACAGCGTCAGAAAAACAAGCTATCGACGAAACATAGAACTGCTAAGGAGAACTGGCAAAGGAATTTTAAGATAGAAGAAAAGACCTCAGAGGAGTATAGAAATATAAAGAATATTGAGTATGAAATGAGCGAGCTAAAGGCTGCCAGGGAAGCTTACATGAAGCGGGTTAATGAAATGTCGGGCAGAATATTCGTCGTTCAGTCAACTCTTCAAATCGCTCAAGATCGCTACCGAGAACTTGGGGCACGGAAGCGCACGTTACAAGACATGCTGGAGATGTACAACAAGCGTATGAACGATTTGACGAACCTGTCACGCGGTAAAACGGCAAGAATAGAAAATAAATCTATGAGGAAAAGCTTGCTGGAAGAGCACATAGCAGATAGCCTTGATCGTTATAAAAGAGCAGAAAGACGATTGTTGCCCCTTAAGATTTACATCGGTCAACTTCGTGATTCTTTGGAAGATGCGAGAAATGAGACGAAACATGCAAGATACATATTGTCGAACTTTAAACAGCGACTCGGTGGACGAAAGTACGCCTATTATCCTCACGATAAATAGACTGTGGTTTTGACTGGTTAGGGTTAACTAGTGAACTTGTGCGTGAGATTTAGTAACCTCTGTGGGCTTGTTTGGAGCTAACGTGGACTTAGATCCTAGATCCACTCCGTAATTGGCTTAGTTCCTTATATAATATGTTGTATTTACCTCTTCTCAAATCAAATGTTTAGATATATTCAGATGTATGTTTTCTATCACAGCAAGTACTTCCTGGGAATGCTTTTCTATATATTTTTCCAAGCAGGAGACATTTTTTAAACACGTTATTTTTGTTCCATTCGTATATGAACTGATGTTTCTCGGTTAGTTCCCGTCTACTATCCCATCAGTTACTTAGCGTTCCTTTTATGCCAGCAACTGTGAATTTTAGTATCCCTTGGTAAAATAAGCAACCTTTTGGAGATGTTGTCTTTCATTCGTAAGATTGGAGGCTAACGTAATATACTGCTGGAGAAGCTTTTGAGCGTTCTCGCCGAATTATCCTTTCCAGTGACAAATGTCTCAATTCATTTCTTCGGATCAACCTTAACGAATGCGCACTTTGGTTTGGTCCTTAACTTTTACCTGATTTATTTTATTCATTTGTTACACCATCTGCATGAATTTATTAAGGTATTATCGCAGATAGAATCTTTTACAAATATGTGATAAATTAGACGTGCGTGCAGTGCATTATGCATTTTGTCAGCAGTGACCACTAAGTTATAATCATAGATGAAATGTTAAGTAGCTTTAGCCAACTTGGTCCTGCCATTAATGGACAGACATCAAAGGGAGACGGATAAATCGTTTCAGCTTTTCGATCAAGGATGAAATTTCCCAAGCCTTGTCGTCAAAATTGTCGATTCGCGCTCTGCTTTTTTCGAATTCATTCAAGCACAGCTGATTATCCAAGATGGCGATCAAATAAACAGCAACAAAGACTGAACCCTTAAAAGACATTTCCAGCGCGACAAAAAGGGATAGGGATTTTAAAAACAGGACGACCGATATAACGTGTTATAAACGTGTGAGGGACACATTGCCATTAGGTGTTTTTTTTTTTAATTGCACAAATCATCACGAAACTTTGTATGCGTCCGCGGTTGATGGACAAATCATCCGCCTTTGCCAAAGGCACCGCGGTTTTTATAATGCGGCTTCTTGTTTAAAGACCAATTTATTGTAAGTTAGCATCAGTATCCACTAAATCAACCTTTTTCCTCGCGAGTTGGTATTTGCATGTAGTGGATAGCGATCCTTGGTTGAAATAGGCATTCGGAAACTCATTAAGTTGCTTATGAGGGAAAAAATGTTTTTCTTGAATTATTGTCGCTAAATCGGACATCCCCTTCCCTCACAAAACTTTTCGCTCGATTCTCTTTCAAAAGACCCGTATTACCAACTACCAACGGACACGACCAATCATTGATGACGTTAATTAAGTTGTACATTATTCGCTGTGGTGTTGTATCGCATCTTTGGCTCGGATTTTTTAATGCCACTCATATTTGTTTCACGGTAAAAACGTTCCGCGATTCAAAGATTTCATTTCATTCACCTCTAGCGCAATATAACTTGAACTCGCAAAAACAAGCTCTCAGCTGACTTGATAGAGCGACTTTCAAATGACCTTGAAAAATAAACGTAAAAACAGAGCGTTAACAATAATGCAGAACATTTAATTGGCTTATCGAACAAAAACAAACGAGCGCGAATTTTCATTAGCTCAAGCGCAAGGATAAGTAGCTTATGCTAGTGAAAACGAACGTCGACATAAGCATCAAACCACCGCATCCGCCATTTTGTTCAAATGCTCAGACGCAGAGAATCTGGAACGAGTGTTTTAATTGGCCAGACGCAGCAAATTTCCTTGTGCTTATGCTGCGTTTCGTTTTCACACGACGCAAGCGAACGCAAGCATAAGCCCAAGCACAAGGAAAAGGAAAAATTTTGATCGTTGCGCTTGTGTTTGCACTTGTGATTATGCTTGCGTCAACCCCGTTTTCACAGTGAAACAAGCACTCGCGTCGCTAGTGAAAACCAGGCTTAATTAAGCGAACGCGGATGCAAACAACGTCATCTCTCCATGGAACTTTCTCGAAAGCGATTGGCATTTCGCTTTGACGTCATTTGAAATGCAGTAATGTGATCGGGCAATCGAACTGTTTACTGCCCATATTAGGAGTTTCCTTTGCGGTAATAAGGAGAAGCTTTGTTTTAATCTTGCCAAACATTGGTCCGTGAAACAAATTGCGAACACTTTTTCAAGGTCATACGAAAGTCACTCGACCTTAGTTCGTGAAGTGCAGCGCAGGGTTCAAATCCCGTTTAAGCTTTGAATTTTTTCATGCTCGCTTGCAACTCCATAACTTTCTTTCCTTTCTAACTTTCGCTCCAAGTTCATTCCACAGTTCACGAGAAAAGCATTTCACATATCTAAATTCATTTTGATAACAACTTTACTTGTGGCTGGATCGAAATTCACCGTTCATTAAGCGTTTTATATTACCCATGGACCCCTGTTTTTCTCATTTGCATTCCTCCCGTCGCTGCCCAATGGTACCTTATCGATGGACAAACCTCTCATGCCGTGACTTTAACATCTTAAATTTCCACGACCTGCTCGCGTCTGACCTTGCAGCTCCGTCGGTAGAGCAGCCGTGATCTAACCCGAAGGTCGTGGGTTCAATTCCCACCCTGGTCAGAGTTTTTCACTGTCTTTGTGTGGGCCCATTTCCATTAGTTGGGCTAACGCTCACATGGTTCATATGGGGTACAAAACTAGCACTTTTACATTACACTCTTATCAGTTAAGTCTGCTCTCATGGGAGGGTTTGGTTTAATGGGTTGGTGATGATGAAAGAGAAGGGCTGAGGGACCAGTTTGTGTGCATTTGAGTTACGCGTATTCTCGTCTAGCATTTCCCATTTTCGAGTTCTTCTTTTTCGCAAGACCAAAATAGGGGTTGTGTGTAAGTGTGCCTGTCATGTTATAAGCACGTTTTCCTGTTGTCAATAGTCGCATGTCGTTCTTCGCAGCCCTGTGTTCAAGCCGTTGGTAAGACGTACCATCCAGAGCATTTCGTGTGCACTCACTGTGGCCGACAGATCGGTTCCGAAGGTTTCAGTGTTGATCGCGGAAATCCTTACTGTCAAGAGTGCTACAAAAAACTGTTTTGCGTAAAGTGTACCTTATGCAGGAATCCCATTGGTGGAGGAGAGCGCTGGGTCGAGGCTATGGGAGAACCATGGCATGCTACCTGCTTCAAATGTCAGGTAAGACTGACGTCATAAAATGCAATAATTAACAATTATATTCATTCAAAATATTTCCCCGTTTCTGATTGGTTAAAACCACACGTGTAATTCACCTTAACCAGCTGCTGTTCACCAAATTTGGAAAGAAACTTCGTCATATTGAATCAATGACGTTAAAAGTGCAGCCCGCTGCAAATTATTGAACCGTTGACCGAAAAAAAGCTGGGGACGAGATTGTGTTATTTTTGTTGAGCAGAAAAATGATTGCGAGTAGGTTTAGAAGTTTGAGCGGTGAAAATAATTTGAATGAATAATAAAGCAATTATTGAATTCGGCTTTCGTAGAATATAAAGAATTCTGCAGATCTCGGAGGGTGTTATCCACCTCGGCCTTCGGCCTTGGTGGATAACACCCTCCTCGACCTGCAGAATTCTTCATATCCTACTCATTCAATAATTGCTAATTATTCCATGAGCGCGCGTTGGATATGAGATGATAGATAGCCAACGAGGCGCGTAGCGCCGAGTTGGCTATAATCATCTCATATCCAACAAGCGCGAGTGGAATAATTGTTTTATTAAAAACGCCCCCAAAATATAGAAAACTAGACTACAATAAAAATAAAAAGGCCCAAAAAATCACGCATATGCTTGCCTTGTTTGTAGATCATGGTATAATGGCTCATAACCCATGATGGCTTAGCCAATCAAAACTCTCGAATTGCATTATTCAATGATCCAGTTTTTAATAAAGACGCTTAGAGGAGGACTCGAGGGTGACCACAAGTTGTGAGTTTTCCGGATTGTGCATGCTCAATTGAAAAAACTGACCTTTAACTTTATACGCGCGCTCAAAGCTGTAAATTCGATTGTCGTCATCCAGTCTAAGGTTGAGAATAACACTAGTAAGTGGTTTTTGAATCAGTTGCCCAGAAGAGTGCTTTTTTAAGCGTAAACACGAAAAGTGCTGAGAATAGTCACAACCGCACCCCTTCACTAATTTTTTTTGTCCCAAGTTGTTGGAGTCGAAAGTAAGAAGCCCGCTAAAACGACAGCGGACCCTGGAAATTGGTCGTTTCAGCCAAAACCGGTCCAAATACAATACAAACCAACCCAACCAAACGAAACTTTAGCTTCCAATACAACACGACTTTATTAGCGATCACCGCATGCTGCCAGAATGAACTCACTGTCTGGCCCGATCGAAACTAATCAGCGTTAAATACCATGGAAACCTATCTCTTAGCAACCGGCTCCTGGACTCGTACCGGTCAGACCTTTCACACTTTCAACGACTTGATGGGTGCCTCACTATGCAGTCGATAACAAGGAACTTAATTGCTTTGCTACTCGCCTTTATAGTTTTCTTTGTGGTGGTTTTATCAGTGTTGTGTCGCAGGTTTAATATACGTTTCTTTGTAACGTGTACTCATGTGTACGCTTTTTCCCCACAGCGCCCAGGATGTATCACACACTTAGAAGGAAAACAATTTTATCAATATGGCGGTAAACCTTATTGTGTACTTCACGGCGCTCCTTGATAGCAGCGGAATTTTACGTGTTGTTAATTGCGAATATTTGTACGACAAGGATGACATCTGTTTCATGTAAAAGGTGCTGTACCATGAAAAGCTGCGCCATCCTTTTACGTGGTACTGGAAACAGCTCTTGATAACTAGTTACATATTTTAGGTATGATCAAACAGAATCTTTTATACGATAACAAAGGGTAGCAAGTACTTAATTACTTAAGTAACCTAAATTTTTTTTAGAGATACACCCTTGCAAGCGTAGGAGGTGCAGGAGCTCTCGTAAGTGGGCTGTTATTAAATATTGTAGCGGTTTTTCTTGTTTTCAGTTGTTAGTTTTTGTTTTGTGTTTGTGTAGCAAGTCAATCAAGTTGTAGCTTACGAGAGTTGCTCTATCGCTAGCCTTGCCTTGTAGCACCCGTCTTTCCCCCTATTTTTCAAATTCCTTATAATTATCTGCAAATAAGAATAGACTCATATTGAGATTTCTGTTCACCTTTTTGTGCATGTGTGTGTGTTTTCTCGCATGCATTTGTAGGGAAAATAGAATTGAATGTCAGACAGTCCAAAAAGGTAGATTACTAAGAAAACGTTCAAGGGGAAATAAGGATTCTGGGATTAATTAAGTAGTTAGAGTCCAGTGTTTAAAGACATCATGCGCATTCAGCTAACGATAATTTTGGTGGGTAAGCTTGCAGGCCGCACGTGGCTAGCAGGCTAGCATTCCGTGCATGAGGAAGTAGCAGTACTCTCGTCATGGTACTCTTTGTACCAACTGGGACAAGCTCCAACCACGTGAGCTCGCAGTGGCACCTGTGGGACTTTGCCTTTACGAGCCCGAAGGAAATCAAGTTTTCAATTCACAAACCAAATAGTTATTTTTTTATGTCAGGACGTTTTCGTAAAATCATGTTGGCCTCGGAATATTGTCCAATTGAAAATGATAGGAAGACAGTAGTAAAATGAGAATATTTCGAGTTCGTTCACTAAATAATGCAAAACATGGTAAATCAAGCTTGAGAAACGGAGAAGTCGAGATGTAGGTGACAACTAGGGTTTCACTGTGTTACTTTGTAAGAAGAGTTTCTTTGAAATAATTTTGCTTTTTGTCGGTGTCTTTTCCGTAATGTTTCTTGTATTTAAAATAGGAAAAGTATTAAATTGTAACGTGGCCTTTTTAGAATAGAGTATCTTTTACCTTTTTGCGTCGTAAAGTTTGATCAGCATGCTGTTTAATTAAAAAAAAACAATTAAGGTAGGAGTCTGACCTATCGATTGTCGTCATCCAGTCTTAAGGTTGAGAATAACACTAGTAAGTGGTTTTTGAATCAGTTGCCCAGAAGAGTGCTTTTTTAAGCGTAAACGCCAAAGGTTGCTCGATATTTGTAGAGAACAGCTGGGAAAGAAATGAGCTGAGATCGAACAAATTTCTTTGGTTCAATTTGTGTTGACAAAACACAAATTTCATCTTGACGTTTCCCCAGAAATGCGATGTAAAATCTCTCTCACATTTGTAGACCACTTTCATAGATGGTGAACACGTTTACATTCTTTCGTATTTATGTTAATGAGACCTACTATACCCTCATTTTGAACCAAGAATTGTTTTGAAATTTGCTCGTCGAGAAAAGCTTATTAGCATAATAACCAAAGAATATTTTATTTGGCCACCGTTATGAAAGAGGTCTATGCACTTTGGACTCTGAAGGCAGAAGTTTCTTCCTTTTTATTTCGTTATGAATAATTTCTATTTGAGGTCAATAAATTTACTAAGAGGAGAGTTCTTTTCGTTAGTTTCCTTTTAAAGTTCGCACCTTTCTCCATTTCCCGCTGGGAACAAAGTGTACCCTACCGAAAGAGTGAGTTCCTGTGTTCAACATTGGGCTTTAGCTGGCGGTATTATTGGCGCGAGAGGCCTAAGCCGCTCCTTAATTTGCCTCGCACTATACCGCCAGCCACGCAGGTTAAATGCTTATCAGCACTCGTCCTGTAGTTTCATTCCGGATAGTGGTTGCGAATGTATTGACAGGAGAAGTCCTAGATTTTGCTGGCTCTGCCAAGTATGTTTCATCACTCAAACAAGGGGGATTGGACCATCACCTCGCTGATAATATTTTGCTTACAAACATTGCTATGTTTAAAACCGACAGACTTGTGTCACTCTCCCTTGGGTTTCATCAAATCACGTGAAGATGACTTCCCTTTAAATAAGAGAAAGAGAATGTCCGTGTTGTTAAGACAAGGAAATGACTGATATGCGCTCACATTGTAAACATTGGATTGTGTAATTGTTTCTCCAAGCAACTTTGCTTACCATTGCAAACATAACCTTTTTATAAGAACTATTCGCGTGTCAATTTAGTAGTCTTTTATTTGTACAAGTAAATGGCGTAGGCTCGTTGAACCGTAAAAAAGAAGCAACAGTTCAAATGCATAAAATAGCGTTAAAAGTTGTAACTGGCAGAGGCAACGAGTTGACTATTTACAAAATTTACAAAACACGGAGAAGCCAGAACCCAGCTCCACCGAACCTCACCCCCGTGACAAATCTAGCTAGTAGTCAGGGCAAAATTTAACTTCTGGACCACGCCCATTGCCCTCTAAAACAAGAATGAAAAGCGTTCTTCCAACAGTCGATTGATCGCAGCTAATCAAAATTACTGACTTAAAGCCGGTTAATGTTTGTATCTCAACGCTCATAAACATGATCGTTGCCGTGTTGTCCGTTTAGTATCTGCCTTTGTTGATGTGTGACACTCGCCCAGGTGTAACGCATGTCGCAAAAAGACGAGCGAAGTGTGCCTTCGTGGATAAAACCAGATAGAAGGAGTTCGCGACCGAGCTTAAGATTATTGAAGGACGGATTACACATTTTCCACCATTGTGCTGGTGTGTGGAAGTCAATCACAATGCTCGTGCGACGAAGGCCAAGAAACTTGATTCCAGGCAGCTGAGTAACGTTCTCTTCACCCTTAAATATTTTGACAATCTTCACGATGTAAACGTCATTTGGATCGGAGATGATCACACTGATCTGTTCGTCATCTTTTGGTGTAAAAACCTCTTGTCTTGGTCCTGATAAAATTCTTGCGCGAAAAACTGTTGATAAAAGATCGAATCACAAGTCAGTGGTGACAAGTGGAGACTTAAAGAAAGTTCGGTACTGTATTCCGAGTTTGGGTCATGTAGTATCTTCTGTAAAGTAGAAAATTATTGGTTTGCCACGCAATTAAAAAAGGCAAAACGACGGAAACCGGTTTGCTTGAGTTGAGAGGTGGAGACGATAAAAGCTGCTACAATACCATAAAACAGGCGGCTTTCGAGATCCTTTTACTAAACCACGGAGGATTTCCGAACATACAGCACAGGTGACCCAAACACGAATGCTCAGTCAACGTAACAATTAATAGGGTATATATGAAATGCCAAAAATCGGCTAATCCTAGTTTACAGCGAGGAAAATAAATAAAAGAAACTTACTTCACCATTGAACAACATTGAAAAACATTGAAAAGGAGGGAGCAAATTTCAAAACTAGCCCAGAACACCTCAAATCGACGCAAGGACACAAGGTGAAGTAAAAGTAAGTTTATTTTATTATATTTTCCTCGCTGTAAACTAGGATTAGGATATTTTTTCCGGCATTTCATGTTTCCCATATAAACCCCATAAATCATTACGTTGACCGAGCATTCGAATTATGTGTTTGGGAGCCTGTGGCTAGAGAAAGATTTGTAGCCAGTAGTAAATATGTTAACCAAAAAATAGTAACAGCTTGAACTTACCAATGGAAGCCTCGTTGAAATTACTTTCAAGATCGGTTTGAGGACATGTGGGGCAATACGTTGACACACATGACTGACTGACCGAAATGGCAAAACAGACGAAAACCACAGTGAAAGCAAACATGCTGAGAAGTTGTTGGCGCAACTGGTGTTGTTCACAGTTTTTGGTTTCTCTTCGAATTTGTAGTTTGTTCTTACTGGTGCTGTGTTGTACTTTTATTTATCCGTTTTTCGTGACGGAATGTCTCGGACAACAAGAATTTTGCAACAAGGGAAGGTCTCACTTCCGATGTCATAAGCGGCTGTCATGTGGGGCGACCACCAGAAACAGCTAGAAACATGCGGCTGTCATGTGGGGCGACCACCAGAAACAGCTAGAAACATCCGCACGCATGCATCGTGCCAATTCCACATAAAGTATAGCAAAGGAAATGACAAAGAAAACAAGGGAGAAAGAGACTGATCACAAGAAGGGAGAAGTTCCAGAAAAAGCCGCAGGAAACCTCTGAGATATTTTTCCAGTTTGCTGCCGTGACAGATTACAACACTTGTGACGCACTTCCTTCGGGCGTTGGTGACCTGGGTGGAAAAAAAGAGCGTCTGTCACGTTTACCCGCACCGTTGTCGAATTGTCGCCAGCGCTATTATCACAGTTTGCCGCCTTATTCGTTGTTAGTTTGATGATTTAAGCAATGTCCTAACATTTGCTTTTCTTCTTTGTTGTCGACTATTCTTGCAATTGGGTACCATACCTTTGATTACCTTGGCTATGTTTTCTGGCGTAAGTAAGTAGGCCCTTGGGAACTGAATTTCGCAATCTGTCAGGAAACACAAATTTAGCTAACAAGGAAAAGCTTATTTCCATTAATCCTCCTCCCATGATATTTTTATCAAAGATTTTTCTGGTAATCTTTCGCTACTTAGAACTAAATTAGATTTCAAATTGTCAAGTGGTCTATCAGAGTGTGGGTAGCTTTACGTGTTAGCTGAGATATTTCAAGTTATTGTAATCCTGTTGTACTCACCCACAAAAAGCAATTTACTAGGAGAAATGCGAATCCCGGGTCTCAAATGACATTCCTATCTATTTTGCTGCCAAGTTCCAGGTCATTCTAAGCAGGTAGCATCCTCTTTTTTAAGTTAATAGAATTATAGCAAATTGAATTGTAATAAGCAAGGCGACTACAAATAAACCGTTGTTGTTGATTATGTTGTGAAAGCGTGCGATATGTCGTAGCGAGTTTCGTGTCCTAATCCCAGATCTCCGATAATCCAGGATTCACTTAGGTCCTGGATTGGCGCTGACTCTTAGCTTAATTAAATGCGGTTGACCAGTTAGAAGTATGACATTGTAACAACTAGAGGTGATGTATTTATTCTGGGAGGACGCATACTAATCGTGTCGTTTTGCGAATGTCACGAATATATTTCGCGGTTATCAAGATTTCAGGATTTGGACGCCATCTTGGACTGGCTGGCCAACGGGTCACCTCGACCTGATGTGATTGTGAATCTGTCGTGCCTCGACATCGGGTTCGTATCGTAATACCCGTATTTCCACGTGCTTTGCAGTTGTGCATGTTGGTTGCTCTGTCGTTTTATTCGCTGTTTCCCAAAGGTATGTAAAGTTGTGTTGATTAATTCTAAGCATCACTTGCAAATATGAGTAAAGCTACTTATCAGAAGATCAGAAAGCTGTGTAGTGGTGTGTTCTACAGAAAACAGACGGTGCAATTCGCGCCGGCAACGATGCCGAGTTGTGATTTGTCAACTCAAGTTCTCTCGGCGTACTGCCTGAAAGCACCCCACAAGTCCACTTTCCCTGAATATTTCTGGGCAATCAGTACAATAAAAATATTATTTTACTAGACATCACTTTACTAATCTATGATTACTACTAGTATCAGGATAAAAGTTATGTTTTGTGAACCGTGGGGTTTGGCCACTGGGAAATGACATTTGCAACAACTTGAAATGGAAGCTGGGAAACAGCAAAGTCCAAGCAAGGCAACCGTGGACGACAATCTAACTGCCATTGAAGCTCGGCGTTCTGAATTGATGACTACCACAAATGGTAATATATATTGTTGGCGTTTCTTTCGAATTATACGTGATCTGATCGGCGTAGAAGAGAATAAGAACATTAAAATCAAGAGCCCGATACAACGCAAAGGCCCCGGGGTTTGAACTGATTTTTTGACAATGTTTCGGCTGACCAAACCTGGGATCTTATGTTCTCTTCGAATTTGCATTTGGGGGGCTTTTTATGCACATAAATCAGGAAAGGTGTAATGAAATATATGCATATACGAAATTAAAGCACTTGTGTTGAATGTTTTGTTTTTGTCATTTTTTGTATCTATGCCTTAATTTATTTAAATATAACGCCCTGCAATGCACATTACAATTGTGACTGAATTAAGGCTGGTCTGTCATTCAATTCAAATTACTCTATCTTGCATCGGTTCCCAATATGTTATATTCTTCATGCGAAACATTGTAAGCAAAACCCCAACTGCCCCCTCCCCCCTCCCCCCAGGACCATGAACTCCATGCAATATGATTCAGTTGCGTTCTTGTGATTTCCTATCCTTCTGGCCATGTTGTGGTTGTTTTTTTTTTTCCTTACAAATCCCCGCTGAATGTGTTTCTTCTCCGACGAACATGCGCAGTGCGGGGATTCATTAAAGGCCTGTAAGGATCAACATCCTTGCTTTGTTTTCTGAAGATGAGTTGACTGTGAAGAGCGTTCTTACTATCTGCGAACTCTTGCGTTTTGTTTGTATCCTGTTGAAATTCAGTAGCGCTATTTCTTCTTTGCGGCCTTTCAGTGCCATTGCTCGTCCAAGACTTCTTCCTTTGTGCGGAATGAATTGATGCTTCTTGCCCAGTTACTTTGTCCAACGTGTTTTCAGATGTGTTTGCAAGAGGGTTTGGTCGTGTAGTGACTGCGCTCATAGCGAAGACACCCTCAGGGTCAGACTTCGACAATCTTCTTTCCTTGGTTACAGTCAAGAACCTGTTTACGTTAATCGCTTTTCGCGCGATGCTTCTAAACGACTTTTTATTGCTCGTTTGATTTGTCACATGTAATTCTTCTTCTGGCTCCTTTAGGGAAGCCTCTTCCTCGTTTACATTGTTATTTTGGTCACTTTTTGTGGTTTCCCTTTCCTCTCCTAAAGATATCGGCTTGTGCATATTGTGAATTGCCTCGGAAGAAAGCTGTTTCTTCTGCCTTAAGCCCTTAAGTAAAGCTGTGGCGATAACAGAGTGTCCAATTTGTCGAAATTTGCCTTTAATTCGCAAGGTTTCTTCCATTGTTAGCGTTGTGGCTTCGTCTGTCTCTGTTCGACTTTGTCGGGCTCGAGACGGCTGACATTCAGCCGAATGTGAGGATTGACCGCAAGGCACTGACTTTGATCTCAACAGATGCCTGGTATCTGTGTTATTTGGCGTGAACAGCGTTGAAGATCTCGGCAAATAATGATCGCTTTGATGATCGAGTCTTGTCGCACTAAACGGTTTATTCATTCGCGATTTTCTTCTAACCGAAGGACTACAATTCGATGGAGGGTTTAGCGTGTTTAAAGCAGGTAATCGTTCACATTTACCACTTCCTTCCGAAGCGGGCCTTTTACTTCTTGAAAGTACTGAGGCAGAACCATTTCTTTGTCCGAGTGTCTGTGTGTCTCTTGAATATGCAAGAGCTGGAATATTCTTCTGTCCTACAATTTCCAGAGTACATGCATGGCGATGTGGAATATTCAGAGCCTTGGAACAATTTTCACCTTCTTTACTTGTTTTGCTATTTAAACCGCTCTTGCTTTCGGTGTCCATAACTTCAAATTTAGCATTGTCGCCATACCATACACTCGGTGGTCGAGTCAAGTTCCTGCTTCTTGTTTTTACAGAGGGTGTCTTTCCGACAGTTCGCTCAGTTCCTCGGAAACTTTGGTCTAAGGTGTCTTCCAACTCTGCTTCTTCAACTCGTCGTCTTAATGGTGTTCTTATTTGCAAGAGCGTTTCCTTCACTTTTGAAATCTCTCGCAGCTCCCTCTCGAGAATCTTCTCTTCTCTTTTGTACATTGTTATTTGTTTTTTCATCGCCAATTCTTGCATGATATTTCTGTGTTGAGCAACACCATCTCGGTCCCATTTATCCAACGCGTTTGTCTTTAGGTTGTTGCTCATGATTCCGACTTTTTTGATTACTGTAATTTTAAGTACTTATAAACTTCATTGATGGTTAAAGTACGCGCAAATAAAGCGGCTCTCTCTTGTGACATGTGCTACTCGTAACCAATTGTCGTGGTAACCATGGCAACGGGTCCCATGGGTTTAAAGCTTTCTCCAAAGATTACCAAAGCAATTATGGATTGTATAGTTGACCGGCAATTTAAACGAGAAGCACGAAATAAAAAGAAAATGTAACTCTAGGTCCTTGGTTTTAACTCTTTTTATTGCTTGAAGAGTTGTTAGCATCGTACAGTAACAGTCCGTACAACAAACCCTTAACTTTTGCGATATAAAGTAGATTCCTTTTTTTACTATATTAGCAGTATTGAGCAACACGTCCACCGATTGTCTTTTTGCTGGAATCGCGTATAATTTGCTTGTGTTTATGCTTCGAGGAACAATTAAAAATACTTTACAATCAATACATGCTTTCCATCACCTTGATGTAAGTGTACGCATGGTTAGGTTTCTAATTGTATTCTCAACAATATTCACGTCATTAACATTTCATTTCGTGCTGGTTTTTTTTTCTTGATGGTACGAGTTGAAAGCTCTGAAAGTTTAAAGCAGTATCGGGAATTTCATGAATACGTAAATAGCTAGCATGTACGAGATTTTTTGTCCTTTCTCTGTTCAAGGTTTTCATAAGCAAAGATTTTACCTCGAGGTGGCAAATTAAAGCATGTATTGATAACTTCTCAGTAATCAAGTGTAATCCGTAATAAGTTCCAATTGAATTGAACGGATGGCGACCCCTGCTTTCCCCAAAGTCAATTAGTTGAAGTCAGTTGAATCTTTATTTTTTCAGTCAAATACTTTACTTTACTGATAATATTTCCAGTTCGCTCTTAGTGCTATAACCGACGAGCGAGAAAGTAATCTGTAAAAAATGCATTAAGTAGATCTGATGTTTTACAAAAAATAAGTACTTTAAGTATTTGGGTAAACTTACTCTACCTTATCAACAAATAAATAAAAATCCTTCTTTTAAACTTAGGTTATTATCTTACTTTTCTTATATTCTAGCTCTCTTTTTATGGAGTCGTCTTTCGGTGACAATTTTTACTGGAGAGCTTTTTGCGCCACGGACCGGAACCGGAAATGAACTTTTCGCATGGCAGGAAACATATCCTCTCTAGTAGGGAAAACATACTTAACAATACTAATGTGGTAGTGTGTA
The DNA here is from genome assembly GCF_036669935.1 of Montipora foliosa. Classification (NCBI taxonomy): domain Eukaryota; kingdom Metazoa; phylum Cnidaria; class Anthozoa; order Scleractinia; family Acroporidae; genus Montipora; species Montipora foliosa. The sequence continues at coordinate 68,278,661 of NC_090869.1, read as the reverse complement.
GACAACTTAAATACGAAACCAGCTCACTTCTAGTTGACGTAGTTCTCTACCAATACACCAAATACGCATGGTCAGCTATGATATACTTAATAGAGATCTGCATCTGCGGTGCTACAAACGTCGCAACCTAGAGCGGTTCAAAACACATCAATTTAGTGGTTTTCAATAAGTATCGACAGCCGATGACCAGAGTCGGCCACTTCACTAGGACAAGTCGGCTACTTTTTTCCCTAAATTGAAGTTCTTGCAAATCTAAGATTAATTAATTAAATAATTAATTAAAGTTCATTTTGATGATGAGAACAGTCACTTATTGCACTCAAACTCGCCACTAACTTGAAAATGGTCTAGGTCACACTCAAGCTTTTACTGTAGTTAAATGCGTTTAACTACAGTAAAAGAAGGTAAACAAAGTTTTTACTACGGTAAGTTTAGGTAAACTGATGATAAACCATGCTTTTTTCAGGTTGGTTTACCACTGTAAACTTTACTTTCATCCCCCGCCGTTGTGATCGCAACAGACCAAATGTACGTTTATTATAGCGATACTCACCGTTATGTCACCTGTTGTCATTAATGTGCCATCCAGAGATCTATTAGCTGTCGAAACAAAGTTTCCTTTGTTCTGTGATTGGAAAAATTTAAATATCAAAAGAATTGTTTATAAACAGTGAAGTCTCCTATAGTAAAGTGAAAATAAGCCGTCATACTTAATTCCATTATTATTGAAACGATCGAAAGCACTGATGCAGGAAAAGGAAACAATGCCATAGAAGGTGTAATTACTCATTGGAGTTACTTTTGCAATCATTTCCTTTGTGTTATGAACCTACTGCATACAAATAAATAGTTTTCACCTGACGTCGCAGCAGCCATGTTGGTGTACAAAACAATAGAGAAAAAAAGTCTTTTGGAAATTTGACTATTATAATGAAAGACATGAGCCACAATTTGCTATTGTTTTGTAGACAAACATGGCCGTCTCATCACGTGATTGAAAACCATCTGGAGATAAATCGTGCGTTATGACAACTCGTGCGTAGAATAAATTTGATATTTTTTGTGTAAACCCGCTCCAAATTTGGGCCTCAGTCACTCAGTATATTTGCTTTATTATTTAACTTTTTTCCCTCTTTTCATCTGGTTCAGTAAGAAACTGTAAAATGTACTACTGTTAGCGACAAAGCTTGGACATGCTCAAAACCGTGAAACTGTTCCTTTAAAAAGTAGTGAAATTAAACTTCACTTTACTACAGTAAAAAAAGCCCAAGTGTGACCTCAACCAATGGTACTAAACGTCGCATTTTGTGTGAAATAAAACCATTCTCTAACTTCCAAATGACGGACAAAAGGATGTACTTAGTAGATTTTATAAGAAACAGATTACCAAAATGCGCACCCGTGCCATAATGCACTTTTTTGCCTCTATAAGAGAAGACATATCAGTAAAAATGATAATTAACATATTTAATGACCATTAACTTGTTAATGTATGCCAGTATTTGATCATGCTCCGCGGATTTGTCATCATTTCAGTCCAGTGCTCGCACTCAGCCCCCCTCGCATACATCATTCCCCCCAGTAGCACCCGGCCGATCAGCTTGTCCTCTTTCCCCTCTCCCCTAGAATGCATGATTGATACAAGTAAGGTGCTTGTCCCCAGATCATCCCCAGACACTGTGAAATTAAAGGACTCGTTGTAAAGTGGATCACGTGTTGCATGATGAACATTTCCCTTCTTAGTCTTGATGATCTTGTTACCAACTGAGAACGTCACTGTGGCATATGAATCTGAAAAAAAAAAGTGTGGAAATGTTAAAACGACACGGGCACGTACTATTGATTAGGCACGGCGGAGCCGGGGGGCTTCCCCCCCCCCCCCCCCAGCTAGCCCCCCCAATACAAAATACATTCCGCCGTCCCTGTTGATCATAAATTGTGGAACGTTAAAAAACCCACATATTGTTCGCGAATAACAAGGCATGGAATTTCCGGTGTGTGTTGTCTGCCAGTACGTTCTCAACCTGGCTGGACAAGTTTGAAGGACTTCTAAGCGAATGAGACCACAAGAACAAAGATACAGCCAGAGAAGTCGAGAAATTTGCCCGGCTGATGGATTCTTCGCAAAGAGTAACTTTCCTTGTTACTCCAAGTACCTCGAATTCCAATTTAAGTGGGTAACTGTATATTTTTGAAACCTTGTTCCTGATTAGACTGGATTGTCACTAATGGATGCCATTAGAAGAGCTAAGTTCATTCTTTAAAGGAATTGGGTAAACTGGTGAAATCCCCGCTACAAGTGCACCGGCCTACGACCGCCATAATCCCTGTGAAACGCTTATGTAAATTAGGAAGACAATAAGAAGTAAGAGAGGGAATCCACGTTACCCATGAATGGATAACTATTTGAAATCTATTTTTAGATTGAGCCCGCGCTGCTAAGGTTATTTTTTCTGTTGTTATCATTACCTCGCTTTCACACCAACTGACCAATAAGATGTCGTCTTTCAAATAACTAAGCAGTATATGAAGTTCTAAATCTAAATCTAAATCTCAATTAATAATCCTCGAAGAGTATGACCCATCATCGTGGATGTAAAAAAAAAAATGAAAGATATAAATAACAGTAAAAAATATAAAGTTATTTAAACTAAATAGAGTCATCCTCTTGATATTAAACATATGTGAAGACAAGGTCTGATGAGGCCCTCCCAGGGAGGGGGGGGACTCCTTGTTCCCTTGTTTCCTTTAAATATTTGCTTGTGTTCCCTTGTTCCCCAAATTACTTTCAAACTTGTTCCCAGCTTTTTTATTCCTAAAATTGTTCTAAATTGTTTTTGTTCCTTAAAATTCTTGACATTGTTCCCCTGTTCTTTTGTTTCCCAAAACCCCAGGGTGGGGGGGGGGGGGGGGGGCCCTCTGATAAAACTAACACTCATTGCAGAGAGATCTCTGAACCAAAGTTTCTTCTCTTGATTGAACACGTGAGTAGTCACGCACCGGAGAAGCTTGGCTGAACCGTTGAAAAGCAGAAACTCATTTTGCTGTCTAACAACGGAACCCAGTTTTTCTTTTAATAGTTTGTACGCTACTCCTGATGTCAAACTGCTGGTGGAGAAGTTAAGGATGGGGTCGTGTAAGCCTTGAGCTGTTCGCTATTTTGAATTACTACGCTGGAAAAATGACCTTGTAGGTTGATTCGAGTCGTTAACGATGCCTCAGTGTACATTTTCGTCTCCAGAGCCCCGTCCATGTCTGGGTCAGTACATGAAAGAGATTAAATCTGGTGTCCTGGTGTCGAAATGATTCTAGTAACCATAAACGTTCAGTCAATAGTTTTCTCCGTTTGATACCGTGTGAGTTCTCAACAGGTGATTAACGTAAGGTTTAGTTAGTTCACAAACTTACAACTGGTTCCAAAGAAAGAGGCTCAAATTCACCTGTTCCATGTGGCTCCATTTTCTTAAGATTGCATGCCCTAAGGACTATAATGGTGAGTCTGTCCAGTGTAGGGTAATATGAGACTGAGAGATGTATATCGCCAAGCTCAGATGAATGCTGAAACAAGAAAATAAAGTACTAAAAGAAACGCTGGGTAAAAGCAACACCGCAACGAGGAACGAAGGAGACACGAGCTTGAGACATTTCTTTTTGGCGACAAGGCTGTAAGAAAATGTTCAAGAGTTATACTGAGATCGAGTCTTATTTGAGCTCGTTTCACGCAATTCACGTCTCACATTCTTCCCTTACATATGTATGGGTTATTGACCAAGCGTGAGGTCAAGATGACTGGATATTGGCCAAGTTCTTTTTTTGCGTGTTTATGGACCGAGACGAAGTCGAGGTCCATAAACACGCAAAAAAAGAACGAGGCCAATATCCAGTCATCTTGACCGAACAATCTTGGTCAATAAAGGATTTATTATATGACTTAAAACACCAAAAAATGATCTTTGATCTTGCGGGACCAAGCGAGAAATCCCGAGCGGGCAGTATCGCTCCATCTTGCCCGCTCGGGTAACCAATCAGAGCGCGCGATTTGGTTCATCTTGCCCGCTCACGGAGCTAGTCATATAATAAAATACATTACTTACTTGGTGCTTCTGGAGACGCGCATGCGATGACTCTCGAGAAGACAGATTTAGATGTAAGTTCAACATGAGCCGAAAATCTTGTTCAACCAATGAACCAATGAAACCTATTTCAGTTATCTCTCACATAGTACTAGTGTTGCGATTGGCAAATTTAACGGGACAGAAAAAGTCCATTTTGTTGCTTGATTAACGGCTTAGATTTCACACATTCACTCGAATCAAAAATGAGCAGCAGTGTCAAAAGCGGGAAACATCAGCGGGGATACTAAGCTTTCAATTCCCCTCTAGCATTTACTATGAAACAAATGCAACTTAAAGCTGTGTAATTTTAATTTATAATTTCATTGAGCTAGGATTTTGAGAAGCATTCAGCCGCGGGTAGCCGGATTCTGCATCGACAGTGACATCGGTGGAATTCAAACAAGTTGAAAAACTCTTTCTTTCCCTCCTGAAAACTCATTGTATGTACTAAGAAAATTCGTGCCTCAACTTGGCGAAGAAGTGGCATCTGATTCTAATTTAGCCGACATAAAGCAATTCTGAAACTTGCAACTATTTTCGTTGCATGTGAGTTACCTGTTGTCCTGCGAGGCGGTAAAGCAGGCCTTGAGATTCAGTGACAAATCTTTTTTCAGTTTCACCAAATCACCGAAGTTTTGTGTTCGTTCCTGCTATGTACTATATTCCCCTCGTGCTTTGCCATGTAATGACCGCATTTTAGTGAACCTTAGCTTGGTTTTCTGGACTTTTTTCAAAATCGTTTGAAATTTTCTTTTGAATTAATCCTTAATTTCACCAAGCCCCATGCGATTATATATGCAAAACTAGACGCATATCTGCGTGAACAAGAGCTTTCCTGCTGTGCTGGATCGTCAAATACAAAAACCAAGAAAAAGGAATACAGTAGAGATGTCGGCTGGATTATTATTCGGGCTACAGTGATGGCAATAATTCTCGTTATTTTCTCTCATAAATGTTCGCTCGGTAAGTGATCTCTCGTAAAAGTTCGCGAACCGACACGTTCCCTAAGTGCTCGATATCTTTTAGTGTGGGTCTACCGCGAACGGTGTGTACATTTGTATGTGGTTTGAGCGAATTAGATACGATAGTTGTGCTCACTTTCAACTGCACCATTTTCGTTCAGTTAAAACTTCGAGCATGCTCTGTAAAAGATGAATCAGCGCTTTTGATTAACTTCGCGCATGCGCTCTACAAGCTTGAGTGCGATTTGTAACTGGTGAATCTTTCAGGTAATGTTTCAGTAACTTAAGACATTTCACGAAATATTCCGCTGGGTTCGCCTTGATCAACTTGCTTACGTAAACGAAAAACAAAAAAAACTAAATTACTGAGCTGTCAACTGCTAGTTAATTACAATGGGTGTTCGCTGGCTCTTTCTTGGTGATGTGATCAAGCCATCGTAGATAACGGAATGTTAAGAAACAGGCCCTGGCTCCGGAGATCAATGCCAATTGACATCCCTCCGCTGTATTTGCTTCACAAACGATCTCAAGAACACATTACTGTTGCAATAGCAAGACACATTTTTTTCTTTGTACTTCAGATATCATTTCCCGTAGACAAAACACATTAACCTTGTCAAGAATGTCAAGCTTGCCCAGGTCTTGTCTTTCAGCGTTTCATCTGGTGTGCAACCGTTTCATTTGTGACCTTATATTTTGAAAAGGTCTATTCACATTTGGATCATTGACCAAGGCACAACTACCAATTGCTGCCATAGTCGGCAGTGATTAGTCGATTTGGTTGAAAAAGAAATTGAAGAATGATATGTTTTGGCTTTTTTGTTTTGAAGTGATGCCGTCACAAACTAAAGCCTTCCGAGAATGGTGTATGATTCGCCTAAATACGGGTGAAGTGTCCCTTCCGCCCGTTGTCAAATCTTCGCGTTTGCTTGCTCTGGAAGCGGGTAAGAAGAGATAACACCCCGCCCAGAATAAACGGCTTTTTCCATTTTACACAGGTCTGCGATACATACGATAGAACTGAAGAGCTAACATTTTTGTCCAATTTCGGATACGATTATCACTGTTTCTAGAACTTGTATATGATAAGACGGTGGGATTCCCTAACCATCAATCAAAAAATTGTGCGATATCATTTTGCGAGATCGAAAGTAAATTCATTCAATTCCATCGCTGTCAAAAAAAAAGGCTATATAATGTAAGATGCCCTTTATAATGTAAGCTCGTTAATTTATGAGAAATCTCAGTTATAACGAGATCAGTAACAATTTGTTTGTCTAGAGAAGACAGAGAAGTACTTAGCTGGGTTAGAAAATTGTACCTTGTGAGCAGATCAAAGCGTACTTAGCTGGGTTAGAAAAATGTACCTTTTGAACAGGTCAAAGCGGTACGATATAAGTGACAAGCTTCGGGCGTTTGTAATGAATGGGCTGGTCGAAATTCTCTAAATGAAATTAAATATCTTACCTCTTCAACAGCTTGAAGATCTCTCCAGAGCTCAACCTTTTGGTTTCGATCTAACTCAATGAGCGGGTACAAGACCTGCCCAACAACACTCTGTTGACTTGCTCTATACCCGTCATATACACACAAACGAAGAGTGCATCTTTCAAGCTCGGAAACTGGCAGATTAAAATAGAACATCTCGTCAAAATTTGGTCGATAGGTTTTCCTTTTACATTTGCTCTGAACGACGTATTTCTCTTCAGGACACAAAATGTGCACTTTAACAAACGGGTCGCATGTTTTCACCGCTTTATCTCCACATGAGAGATTTCGAGCCTTAACCAGTGTCAGCGCCAGACTTTCCGCGCCACCATCGTATTCCAAATGAAACCATATCCGCCCGAGATTCTCTATTGGGTAGATTTCGTCTTCGTCACTCTCGTTGTTTTCTTCGGGCGCTGGGCTCTGCTCACGACTTGAAACTGATCTCGAGGTTAATCCTTCGACTCGATCTTGTGCTTCGTAAAACATTTCCTCACTCGACAAAGGAGAAGGAGATTCTTCTGAAGTGACAACTTTTTCTAAAACACATCTGCTGGATCGTGATATTTGCGCCACCGGACACGGAGGCTGCTGAGCCGTTTCCACCGTAGAAGGCGTGGGATGGACAGCGGTCTTTGTTATTTGAGAATACTGTTTGTATTTATCGGTCTGTCGTTGTCGTCTGACAAGATATAAAGTAACCAGCAAAATGACTGACAGTAAACCAAGTGAGATTGTCAAAGTCAAGGTCAAAACTGGAACTGAAAGAAAAACACAAAACACTATTAGTTCGAGCACGTCGTACTGGTAAATGAATCAAGTATGCAACTGTTTGGAACCCAACACATTAAAGGTAATCCTATCATACAGCGGTAAATAATATCTTAATCCTACTCAAGCTTTTCAGGTGTCTCAAAGAGACGTTTGCTTAAATTGTCCAGATAAGTGAGAGGAACACTTCTCTCTTTCATTTAGCTATTCTATAGGTTGTTAAGGGTAACTGAATAACACCGAACGAATACACTAATGCAACTGTCAAACTATGAAGATCCAGTCAAACGGTAACAAATGTTGCATTTTCTGGCACTCTTGGTCTTCTCTCAGACAACTGAAAGATACTTAAGTTTAGAGGAATATCCGGTTAAGATGAGATATTGACACCCATTTAATTTTCTTAGCTCTTGAACCACGTGGACGGAAATGAAGTCCACAAATAATAAGTCCAAAATCACGCTTGTTTTTCTATATACATATGTTTTTTCTTTTTCCTCGTTGGTTAATCAAAAAGACACTGTTTCTCGGCTGAACTAATAATAATAATAGTAACATAGATAACAAAGGAACGACGTCAATTCTTGTGCATATGTTTATCGGATAGAGGGTCTAAGCAGCGCTCACTAACATAAGCTTCTTTAAATCCCGCATCCTGCTAGAGCTACTGGTTTTACTCCATGTCGTATCGTCATCCGGCGTGCCTCAGTGAGCATCTGTTTCATCCTGATCTCGCGTGATTAAACCCACGTTGCTTAAACTCACTGTCACATCTCAACTGATGGACAATTTATATAGCCTTTTAGCCTAGTTCCCACTAGCGACATAACGATCATAATCATAATCATAAGCACGAACATAACGCTGTTATGTCGCTTATGTATTAGTGGGAACGTCCAGAAACATAATCATAGGCGCCCTTATGATCAACATAATCATAATCATAAGAAAATGGTCGATTTTCTTATGATTACGATTATGGCTTTGACTATGACTATGTCACTTTTCTTTGCAGTGGGAACGCGAAAATCATAGCGACTTAATGAGAAACATAATGACGCAACGGGGTCATTGTGTTTTGGCCAATTAAAGTCTAGGACCAGTACTTTCGGGTCGGTTCATTTTCAAGATGGCGGCCAGCTTCGAGGAACAGCTTACCCACTCGCACATAAGAAGCTTATGTTTATCATTATGATTATGATTATGCTTATGATCCTTATGTCGCCAATGGGAACTAAGCTTTACAATACTTAAGAACATACTGAGGATTACTTCTTGAAGGTCTTTATGTATGTTGACATTGTCTAGAGATTCTGTAACTGAACTTTTAAGTCGAGCAAACGCTGTATCCCGGATACTGTATAGCTGTCCCATCCTTACCAAGAACCAAGTTTAGCCGTTGTGTTTTCATTTCGCTTTTAGCCGTACGTGTATTGAAATTTTTCGTACCCATGCAACCTCGAGTTTTATGCCTGAGGTGAAGTGAAGTGAAGTTATTAGTCTCTCCCCCTTCTCAGGACCATTTTACAATGCTTTTTGTGGGGGACTTTGACCAGACTGCTTGTTACGCAGTTTACAATTTATTTTAGGAAGTGAAAGATGCCCCCGTCCAGATAAGGTCAGACCACAACACCGGGGACAACGTCCCCTACTCTTTTCAAGTAGTGAGGGGGCTCTTTAACGTCCCATACTCAGTATTTGATTTTTAACAAGGGCTATGAGACGGGACCTTCGGTTTACAGTCCTTATGCCAGAAGACTTGAAAGTCTAACCATTTGCGGGTATAATTACAAAGGCAGAACTTTCTCCTCAGTTATTTTAAGACCCTCAGGCTGAGTGTTGGTCCGGCCGGAGTCCGAACTACCGACCTCCCGCGTGACAGCCCTTTGCATAACCACGTTCAGCCAGCCAACATTCCGCTAAAACTGTGTTGAACCGTCCGAATGGACGAAAGAAGACAGTGAGCAAGCCCGTTGAGCTACGTAGTTACCGGAGAAAGGTTGTATCGTAAAACTGGTAGCTTGTGGGGCCATGTACTGAGAAGAAACGATTCGGAAAATGATCCCGGGAAAATAAACAGCTCAAATAAAGGAACCAATCTGGAAGGAGCCAGTTGTCTGTGGTAGAGCCGTTGCACTCGGGGCAGCCCAACTGACTTCAATGCAGATGATGGTAAGAGTGGTATTCATTTCAACCAGTTGCAGTTTACAGAATGACAAGGATAACAAACACTTTCGAGAAGAAAGCCACTTCCTGTCATGAATTTTCACGGTCTGTTTTTTTTTTTTGCCGATTGAGATTTCTGACCATCAGCAGAATTGCCTTAGAAAAGACCTAGAACCTCACTTTATTTCCTTTCATTGTTGAATTGGTTATCTAAGAAGTAAGAAATAGCGATGAAAATTTGGCTCAGTCGAATTTGCCGATAGTCGATTAGAGCACGGACATGATTCGAAACTTTTATGACATAATATTTTTTAGTTTAAATCGAAAACATGATATTAATTTCTTACTATTTAACTCAGAGAGCTTAGTTTCTAGTAGTACGAACTGCAGATCTCTTCAGTGTTTCCCTAAAAGAACTCTAAGGACTCTACTAATGACACTATGAAAGCTAAGCAGATTAATGTTAAATGTTCGTGTTATTTTGTTGCGGCCAAAAAGAAACTGTAACTGACATAAGAGAAAGTTATTGCTCATTTTGATTCCTGAAGTGGTGTATGCTTTAACATTCCGAGCATCTAATTTTTAAAGTACCAAGAACGTGTTTCTAATAAAGGTTACAAAGATCAGTCGACCAATTATGATTGTAATTCATGCATAAGGGGCATAAATACTGAAGACTTAATTTGACTTTTACAATAGTCTTAATCTATTCCAATAAGCTAATGGGGAACGGATATAAATGCAATCCAGTAAATTGAACGGTTTCGCCTGGTTTCCTAGGAAATCTCGCGACACTGACTTATACGCATTTCTGAGAGAAAGCGATTGGGCTAATAGCTAAGTACATCTATGCAACGAGGGAACAAAAAAATAATAATGTTCAGGCACTGAAGCCAATTTAAACTTATTTTGTAAAATTTGACCGGTTTTCTTGACCTCTTGATTCGAGAAAATTTATGAAAGTAAAAGAACCTAGACATTTCCGAAACATGAATCTAACTCCTCAGATTCATTAAGTTTATGGCCAAGTGTTGAACCACTGTAAAATAAAATAGTCAGCAAATATATTTATTTGTTTCACCTTGTTCATTTCATCGTGCCGTGATAATTGCCATATTACATCAGGGCTGTTAGAAGTAAAGTGAGCGATCATTTGATTTAAACAGCGTCTTTCTTTTTCAAAACATTTTCAATGCTGATGAGTAAGTCAAGTTTGTCTTCTTAATTACTTACCGTTCGAATTGAGAGAATCGAATACAAATTTGTTTATTATGGCTACTTATTTTGAGGTTAGTAACCCATGGAAAACTGGAGAGACCACGTTAAATAGGAGATTTGCGCGCTCTCTCTCAGATCGGAAGAAGATCTGAAATCCTGACCTTACTCAGTGCATTCTCTTTTGCGTTTTATGGGCTACAGTTGATCTGAAAATGGACCTACAAACTCATTTAGTATACTGCCTGGTCGCAAAATACAAACACTTACTTTTTGTCTCCTCTTGATTTTTGAACACCGTATCGGAAGAAGTGAAATTATCGTGATTAGTTACTCTCTTCTGATGAAATCTTCTCACCATTGTCGCAAAGAGAGGACTGGCTTAAAAAGGTCTCCTTTGCGTTCACCTGTTAGAGTTCATTCGAGTTTTGACACGATTGCATTGTCGTTTTGGATCAATAGAACATTTTCAGCTGACGGGAATCTATTTCAATAAGACACATTTGCAATTTAAATTTCTCATTTTGGACGTCGCAGCTGCATGCCCAGCTTATACTTTTGTTCCTCTAGACTCATTCTATCGACTTCCCTTTAACCCATTTTCCCAATTTTATTTTAATATTTCCCTTCGTTTAATTCAACTGATGAGACTGGATTTTTGACCGAAAAGCTACTAAAGATTTAGTAAATTCAGGGCCAGGTTGAACGAGTCGCGTTTAAGTTCTCGCCGCATTTTGTTCTTCCAAATGTAAATGTTCTCGACAAATGTAGACTGAAAGATGAAACGAACTGAATCTAACCAAGTCAATCGAATTTCTAACCGATTGTTCAAGTTAGAAATTGTTACCATTACTACATTGTCATATTATTTTAATTTTTCTTTAGCCACGTGTGTGTTTGTTTATGTAATTAAAATTCATAAAATATCATAGGCAGGATAAAAGCTCATCTTGGCATTCACTTTATCATACTTACATAGAAGATCTTCATAGCCAAGGAAAGTTAGCTCGGCCGCTCCTAGTTAAAACAAACTAGAACCGAGGGTGGTACCTCAGTGAACCTGAAGTGTTAATTTTCTCTGAATAAAAAATATACGATGACTGTGTTGTCCAATGCAAGTAGATTCGAAAGCCAGTTGACGTTTCGAGCCTTAGCCCTTTGTTTGAGCGAATTACAGGAGTTTGGGGTTGTAAAGAGTTTGCAAAACGCCGTGATGATGGAGCAACCTATTGGCGGGAGCATAAAGACGAGAACCTGACAAGAATGACTTCGTGAAATGAAAGTCGCTCATTGATATGAAAATGTTCGGCTCTCCATGTTGCCTTGGTGAACTGAGTCCACACTAAGTGACATGCAGTGATGGACGGTTTAAGAAACTTCATCCGATCATTTCTTTGGACTTTTCTCAAGATGTTCTTTCTTGCAGCTTCGCTCAAGTCGATTTCGTGGCGTTGTAGGGGCGGTGCATGCGAAATTGTTGTTATTTTCATAAGATGGTCATAGATCGTCTTTGCCCTGAGATTTTTTCAACGTCTGGCATCGCGAACTAGTGGACGCCTTTTAAGTTTCGGCACATGATCAACTTGGAACCTACAAAATAATGAACTTCCCAGCGAGCCTTATAAGAACATCTATCAATGCTGCACCTCTTTTCTTACAAAAGTAACCGTTCTGCCACAAAATGATTCCTTTCGTGAGCTGTTCAGTGTCTTTGCCGAAGGAACGACTTACCTAGAAAGACATCGGAAACGAGTGCGTCGAGATGTTGAAAACGTCTGTTCACAAGGTAATGCGAGATCGATACATGAAAAGAAAAATTGCAACCGATCTTCAATGAGCTCTCACTGGCCATCCTGGATTGCTCTGGAGAAGACTTGTGACAGGCTTTTTCCAAATACAACTTTACCTGTATTTAACTCTTTGCCCAAAATTATCAAAAGAAAAGAAGAGAGGCCTTTTGTTTGCTAGCAGTGGAAAATTTGAAGATGAACTCTTGCAGGCTTTTCAGTAATGTTTAGGTTTCTGAAATTTTCAATAATTTGAATAATGACGGAACGGGACAGCTCACGTTCATTCTGGATGAGGAAAGTAAATTCTTCTCATTTCTAAAAGTAAGCTAGTCTTGTCTGACGCTAAAATAAAGTAAAATTAATTAAATAGCGGTCCTTATACCCTTTTTGCTGTTTTTAAAGCCACAGAAAAGTGTCAACTCTTGTTCGACTGAAGAACTTATAATCACTATGAATCCACCAAAAAACAATGACGTGACTGGCCCGGTTGAAGGACAAAATGCATGTCTAATAATTGCGACTTCTGAGGGGAAGTTCCCCATTTGTGAATCTATTCCTCTTTTGTCTTTCTACAGCACAGTTTGAGCTTAAATAATGGGAATTTTACAGCAGCCTACCTTCAACTTATCAACCCAAAGGCTTTATCAAAATCAATTCTTCAGTATTCGCATGCAAACACAAACGCTAGCCGATGTGATAAAGACTGATTCACGGCTGAATATACTCATAAATATTCGTATCATCCGTAGACGTTCGCCAATCATAAAGCAAGAAGGGCGAGGTGCTCTGATCGTTCAAAAGACTAATATTCAGTTGTTGACTTTTAACGTTAGGTTGACATGTCTCAATAATATCTCAGTCATCTTGGCTCCACTTGTTTGCAGAATATTTCCATATCTCCAAATCCGCGTGATCGACTAATCAAGCAAAAGACCACCTAATGATGTGTTGAAAAAGAACTCGGGTGGGTACGGCTATCGAATCAAAGTATTGGCAAGCTTCGCAATTAAGGCCTATATTCCTTGTATAAGCACTGAAACAGCTGGAAAATGAGTGGCTACCGACAACTTAGGCGAACCTTAGCGACCCGCGAACCTAACTCACAGTCCATAGCTGTGAGATAGCTCTTTTTAAATGATCGTGAAATCTGATCCAGTTGCGATTGATCTCATAAAGCAATTTGTCTCAACTAGAACATATAACTGAACTACGGATATCAGATTTCCGGAATTTTTTTTTTTTTACTTTGGCTCGCCGGACACAGGCTATCAGTTCATATACCTGCTATTAGTACATAATATAATCTATTAGTACATAATATAATCAAGAAACCCGTCAGCAATGAAGTAACCTGAAAGCACTTTTGCAGCTCTGAGAAAAAATGGCCGACAAAAGTCGCCTTGGACCGGAATTGCCCGAGGCAGAAATCGATGCTTTAGTCGACAATACTACCCCCAGGAACACCAAAGAAGAATTGTTGATCCAGAAGTTTTTAATAAAACAATTATTCTACTCGGGCTGTATTTGTTAACAAAAAGAGACAAAAGAGAGATTTCTTTTTTTATGATTTCAATTTCGGTTTAACAGTTGTATATTACGAACAAAGATAAAATTGTACGTCGTTAAAGCTGCCGAGCTTTAAATTTATTGTTAGATATTTCAACAGAATCAAGCCCTTGATCATTAAAAAAATATTTATTTAACAATGTGCCTATTCCTGTTTAAAATAGGATGACCCACCCTCAATGGGTCGCTGACAATCGAACAACCCACCCCTTGCTAAGGGCTCAAAAACGGATGACCCACCCCCTTTCTGCTCCGGCAGATATTCTTTGAGAAACGTTAGATTATCTTGTCTATGTTCTCTATTTGAGTTCGTTTTTTGAGCTCTCTTCAAGACATCTGAATCAATATAATATTGACGATAGTGTCTGCAAAACATCCTTGGTGCAGTAGTTTAATAACCCATTCATATCTGTTTCCTCACTGTAAATAGCGACAAACAGCTGTTTGTATTTGTCAACTATCGCTCCATTCCTTGTCGTGGCCTTCATTTCAATGACAACTTTGACTGGAATTTTGCAATTTCCGATGTAAAATAAGTGATCCATAAGTTTGGGGTAAACGAACTGTTGTTAACTGAGCCTGACCGTTTGTTAATGCAGATCATAATTTTGACAATTTTCGTGAAATTTAGTCTCTTAACATAATTACTTCGCCAAATATTTAAGTCTCGCGAAATCGTTTTCCATGCATTCTCGTCAACCTCAAATCTTAAGGAACAATGAAAACCATGAAGAACAAACTCGTTCGCAGGACTTTTGGTCCGCCAAGACTCAACCATTCAAAAAGCTCTGGGTACAGAGCCACTACGTACCATCAAAGATTCACTTTTCTTTTTTTCGAATTTTAAAGAATGTTTTCTTAATACCCGACTGGAAACATTTGGCAAAGCGTTAAATAAAAATCTTTTCCTTTGAAATAAACAATCTTCTTCTTGAAACGCAGGCTCAATAAATTTGCCCGTCGGGAAAACACACTATATAAAATATGAACACAAAAGGAAGACATGTTGTTGATTTTTTACCGAAGTGGCCGTGACTTGAATCGTGCAGTAAAAATAATTATACAATGACGGAGTTTCAGCATATATTAGAGTTGCTTCTGCAACTTATTATTTAAAAATTAAATAAACAACTACTGACTGGAACGAAGTTATAAGTAAAGTGCATGCCACTGTTGAAATGTCTTCATCGGTGACATAATCATTCGGCCCCAGTGGCTTCTCTCGCTATCAGACTCATAAATTCTAGGTCCCAGGATGGCACGACCAATTGTCTTGTTGCCTCGTATCTTGCTGCTACCAACGAGACTCAGTACCAGGCTTGTGTGGGTAAGATGACGAGGGCTTACTTGAAAGGAAAGCGAAGAGTTGAAAATCGGGTCTCTCTCTCTATCTGAACAGTAAGCGTGCTTCGTCTTCGTTTTCTGGCCAGAGCAAATCTGCGTTACTTTAATGATGTATTCTGAAGAAAAATGCGAATTAAGAGATAAACAGACTAACAAAATCCATGAAAGGCTAATTTACTTGGCAATGAAGATCGGTTACTCACTTTTTGTTGAATGGAGACCATTGATCAAAACGACGTCAGCTCGTTCGATTCCCACTGTGATTATATAGGATGTTAAGTTGTAGTTTAATGACACCAGAACTTCTCCCCTAGTGTGACCATAGGGCTGCAAAAGAGATAAATGAGCAAATATTACTGACGGAAACGCCTCATAAACAGAGACAAAGAGAACTTACAAATTCAAGTACTGGTTATCCAACGAATTATGGCCTAATAATTTACAGAGGAGTCGACCTTTATCTCACAGGTAAAGCCAGCTCGTAGAAAAAAAAAATTATTTTTACCTCACAGATACCCCAGCTTGATAGACAAGTTATTCTGTTGGTTTGACTTTCTAAAAGTGTGATAATGAACCCCTTCTTCTTCGAATTCGTTCAAAAAGGTTAATAAATATAGGGAGCTTTCCATTCACCCAGAATTTTAACAAACATCCGATGAGAGTCAAATGGAATGGTCCGTTTCGGTCCATTAGGAACCGTTAGATCGGACGACTACGGGTACTGCCAGATGTTGCGAGCTTGAGACATGTTCACAACATCCTGGTGACTGACGGTGAAGGTCTCTCGTTGGCTCAAAACTAAGCGGACGCGCATTGGCTTGGGTTGTGTTTGAGCTACCGTGGCAACCAGGCACACAGAATTTGCGAAATTTCAAAGCGGAATTTTTGTTGAATGAACACCGCCCATATTTGTAATCTTTCTGAGACTGATATTCTCAGAAAAAGATAAGGAAAGTTATCTTTCGAAAGCCTTACGACGCGCCTTGAATATAAAAGACACAGGTTAACCATCCCTTTGGTAAATCAAGTTCCGACCTGCTCCCAAAAGTTGGTGCCTTACCTGCACTTATGTCCAGGTTTGCACCTAATTAGATGCACGCCCAATTTTGACATCCAACACAAAGTGTCCCCTTAAGTCTAAGCATTTCCTACTTATTTTCAACAATAAGGTAAGGGTAAAGGTTAGCGTTATTTTTAGCTTTGGGTAAATGCAGCAGTTAATCTTTACTTAAAGAGCAGCATTTGGGGGACACTTTGTGACAAAAATTGTCTGTATTCTGAGACACAAGTGATGTTGAAGTTGCCGAGAAGAGCAAAGGGACACTTCATGACGCTTATTGAAATCCGCGTGCATCTAATTAGGTGCAAACCTGGACATATACCTGTGAATTCAGTTTTAAATTTCTTTCAATGATTTTTCTTTCCATCGTCACTCCAGCTTGCTGCTGTCCTTTCAGTGAGTATAGTGCGTGACCTATTGGCGTAAGTTTGTGCTTTCTCTTGTGATCATAAACAGTAAATCTCAAAGTTTTATTACTTAAGCTTGAGGACGAGACCTTGAACGTGAAATGTTCGTTAAATTGCGGGTTTTGACTGCCAAAGTGTATGTAACTCTCCACAACAGGTTTTTCATCTGGCAAAAGACAAATTTCCACCATTGGATCACACTTTATAATTCCAGCATGTGACGCAACACCTGGCTCGGTCACTAAGTGTCTGACTGGGAGCCTCTGTGCGCCAATCAAATGAACTTTTAATTGTTCTTCGTATTTCTCATAGTGAACCTTAAACGTCAGAGTTCCCAGAGGGGGAGGCTCGGAGGCCGGGATTGCTACGTCATCAGGGGGGTCTGGGTTGGAGTAAATGAAAACGTCAATCTCATGAATGTCGATTTTGTTGTTGGAATGATTGGAGTCTCGTCTTTCATCCGGGTCATAACGCTTGGGTATTTCAAACTCGTGAGCACCTGCAGGTAAGACAAAAGGAAGCGAAGGGATTGAGTAAGACTACACACAGAAAGATTCAATAGACCTTTTTACCGATACGACGGCCATTTTGATTTCTATTGCTTCGAATAGCCATTATGGGATGCCCAGGGGACAAATACATATTAATTTGCCCCCTGAGCATCCCATAATGGCTTTCGAAACAATAGAAACCAAAATGGCCGCTGTATCGGTAAAAAGGTCTCTTACGACCTGCAATTACGACCTGCAATGTACTGACCATTGCAGACTGTGCAATAATTAGTAGCGGTGGGGATTTTAAATGGAAGGCAACGGTAACTGCTCCGATATAGCCGTCTTTCTTTTTTAATCTACAAACTGAAGTAAACGGATTATCGGGCGTTATTTAACTGAATTTAAAAGCTTGATTTTTGAGGATTTTTTTTTTTTTGTACGATTCTAAGCAAAAAATATATATTATTTGACTGAAACGACACTCGCTTGAATTTACTGGGCCGGACATAATTATTTGAAGTAAAATGCATGATGTTAAATCTCATGTCAATACGATAATCGGTGACTATCAGAAAGTACTTCATGAAGTGAATAATCTGCATTAAATTGCCATGGATCTAGATATTCGAAATACTCGTGATATCAACGTTTTCTGGATCACGGTGTGGCTGATATATATATTTTTTACATTTATTGTAATTTAAGTAAAATGGTTGTATCTTAACATCTGCAAAGTTTTTGATAGTGAGAGAAATAAAGCCAAGCCTAAAAAGCTTCTACCTTACCTTTAGATTGCAGCGGACTTTGTTTGATGTTTTTGGTCCGCGTTACTGCTGGAACCTGTAAGTGTGAGATCTCGTTTCCCATAATTCAGCCGGTTACCGGTTTTTCTTCTTTTTAGTTGTTGTTCTTCACAAGTCCCTGTTCCTTTTAAGGTTATGGAATCGCAAGCTTTGTTTTGAACCTGTGGGAAATCACGGCAATTACGTACGTGTGTTGCTCAAACTTAGCAGAGTAGGACACTGAACTGGCACATGGCATTTCTCACATAAATTTGGACCAGGTGTAGCACAGCAACACCTGACCTACTCGGAAGTTGAGTAATTTTTAGGCAAAAAATTCTCTCATCACACTTTGTAACTCACTAAAAACTTTTTGATTTGGTAGTAAATTATTTTATTGCGTTTACTTTAGACTACTTGAAGTTGTCGGTGATAGTACACATATCTTTCATAATTTTTGCAAGAAAACGGTTTTGTAAGGATGTTATAATTGAAAACATAACATAAGGTGATAAGTCAATATTGCCTCATATCTTTGCACTTGAACGAGCATTGTGAAATTTGCTATTCGTGCCTATAGACGAATCACTTGAGATCACTCTAGAAAATCTCTTATCCACTAATTTAAGTTTCTTTCAAAATTCCTAAAAAAGGAAAAGTAATTGTTTTTTATACGTGCAATTTTCACGTCTGCATGACCGTGCTTTAATCAATACAGAGATTTAGGATCGGAGAGTGAAGGTGACGAAAAATAACAGACTGCTCAGTGCTTATCACGAAAGTTTGTAAATTCTCTTAACAGTACCCTGTTACTTGCTATCTGAAACTAACGAGCTAAATCCAACTGTTTCTTTCATTCTTGACAAAACTCAAATTTTCTCCTAGCTTTTGCCGTTGACCGTGAAAGTGAAGGCAAATCTCTCTAATATCTCTTTAGTGTGCGTGACTCCGCGCCATATTACTTGCCAGAAAAAATCTTTTATGCATCGTTCGCTTTTCAAAAGAAAATTGTTCTGGAATTGAAGGAACTAACACTTTCAGTTCCCTGTTTGAAACATCCCATTTCTGTTTGAAACATCCCATTTAACGCTGAACAGCGAAATGGATTCCTTCCCAGGTTCCGTCTAATCAGGAAACGCCTCAAACAAAGTTCATTCTGGAAAGTTTAGTAGGATTTACTCAGCCGTTTGTGTACACGAAATTACTCAAGTGGAAACAAAATTGTTCTCAAAACTGAATGAATGCGCTTTTTATATTGTTTTAGGCAACTCTCGATTGATACAGCTTGCGTCATTTTCTTAACCAATGACAAGATGCATTGAATCCCGTAAATAAGTGATTATTTAGACAAAGCTCTTAATGATCTGGTTCCTGACTATTTATCCT
The DNA here is from genome assembly GCF_036669935.1 of Montipora foliosa. Classification (NCBI taxonomy): domain Eukaryota; kingdom Metazoa; phylum Cnidaria; class Anthozoa; order Scleractinia; family Acroporidae; genus Montipora; species Montipora foliosa. The sequence continues at coordinate 68,259,115 of NC_090869.1, read as the reverse complement.
CTATGTTTACTGAGCGCAGTACGCCAGGCTATGTCTTAAGGGACTCTGCAAACAAATTAAATGTCCCTTTACCAAGAACTAACTACCTAAAAAGGAGCTTTAGTTATAGAGGTGCAAATCTCTGGAACAGTCTACCCTGCAGTCTTAGGCAAGTGAAATCCCTAAATAATTTCAAGAAATTGTTAAATGATCATTTTAGTTAAATTAGAAACACGGCATTCATGGAAAAGAGGTGTAGTTTAGTGTAATTATAAGAAATACGTTTTAGATACAATTTTTTTATTATTGCATATCGTTATGTAGTTGTATGATTGTACTAAAACCTGATGCATTTTTTACCGTGTGAAAATAAATAAAGATTAAAGATTAAAGCGCGGTGGTATCGTGTCAGGCTTACATGTTGCTACAAGTTAGCGTGTTCACTCTTTAAAAAAAACTTATTGATTTTCCGATAAATTTTTGCCATCGTCTTTTTCGCTCTGACGAAGGGCTAACGCTCGAAACGTCGTTAATAAAACCAAATTCTTGTTGAGAAACGGCTGACATTTCGATTACACCATACGTCGAATTTCTCAGGATTTTAGGCCTTAAAAAGTTTCTCTACATTGTGGATGCTGCATTGGTATTTTGACTGCTCTGCTTTGCTTTCTTGAGGAGATTGAAACACTATTTTTGCGCTGAGTGTTTAAAATTCTGCATGCGACAGTGGTCACCATATTGTCTACACCCGGCTCCAAACTTCAAAAGTTCAGGCCCAATTCAAAAACCTGGCGCATGCGCGTCCGTGACAATGCCTCTTTAACAACTAGGAGAAATTATGAATTATGACGTGCGTTCGTGGGGACGAAATTTCGGTTTTGGAATATGCGAGTGAGTATGTGATGTCCTAGTAAACAGCCTAATTCGAACGTGAGCATAATGCCTTTAAGGCCGCTTTACACGGTGCGACTTGACGCCCGATTTTTGGCGGCGGCTTTGAAAAAAATCGGGCCAGCATAAAAAATCTGTTGCACTTTTCAAAGCCGCCGCCAAAAATCGGGCCGACAAGTCGCACCGTGTAAACCGGCCTTTACTTACACATCGATATATACGTCAAGGCCTGGCCAAACGCTCGCAACATTGTTGGGCACAACATGTTGTATACGTTTGGCTACCCTGTTGCAATATGTTGCGATATGTTGCAACATGTTGGATGATGTTGGAACAAATTTGAAAACGGTCAAATTTTTCGTGCAACATTTTGGATGTTGCATGACGTTGTACTCGTTTGGCCACGTTCACGCAACATTGTTGTGCTAAGGCATGCGCATTACGTCCACTTCTTGTGCACCAGGGGCCTGGGCCACACGAACATTGACATGTTGTGTTGAGAATGATGGAAATGTTGCGTGCGTTTGGCTACCCCGTTCAACACATGTCGCAACATCATGCAACAATGTTGCAAGATGTTGCCTTGAAATGTTGCGAGCGTTTGGCGAAACCACAGAACACCCAGGATTATGGGCTGCGATTAGAACGCAATAAGACTACCACCAGTTCGACTTTTCTGTGAGTCAATAGACTTTTAGAAAACGAGAAAGAGTAGTGTATTTGTTTTAGGATAAATCCACTCACATACCACCTTCGAATTTATTCCAATAATTCTTGATTTTAAGATTTGCTCCCTGAAGATGAAAAAGGTGCGCATGCCTAATTTACGTAACGCCTGAGTTTTAAGGAGAAAAAATCTGCAAACACTTGCATAGTTCTTCTTTTTCCATTTCTTCGATTTAAGTAGAAAACTTGTCTTAAGCAAACCACTGCTAAGGATATTTGTAAACAGAAGCCTTTACGCAACCTGTATTTACGAAAACATCAGTCGTTTAGTGTAAATATTTTTGACTTACATTATCAAGATCCCTTACTGCAGCAGACAGACAGACAGACAGCCAGCCTTTATTTTAGCACGATGATAATAAAAGCTATGCAGCTATGCAGCTTAGTAAAACCTTCATTTTCAAATTGAACAAATTCATGGGTTTCAATACATTTTCATCATCCTTTGGCAAACTAAACAGATCAAAAGCCTTTTCAATTTTAAAGACAAAAACACTCATCGAGCACATGTAGTCTTTAAAGGAGACTGTTCTTGCTGTGACAGTTACATCGGCGAGACCATAAGAAATGTGGAGGTGCGAATACGAGAACATTTCAACGTAAGTAATGACTCTGAACCTGCCCGTCACCTACGTGAAAATCCTTCGCATTGGCTTATATTCTGCATGGTGCAATCCTTTAACAAACGGAGAATTTTTGAAGGCCTAATGATCCAACAATGGAAACCTCCTCTAAACAAACAAATTCATTGCTACATAGCGAAACTCTTCCCATCTCCCATCGGGAATTACCTGATAGACATAAAAGAGAGCTTTAGCAACGACAACGGCGACGGCAACGAGAACGTCACAAATTTGCATATTCAGTGGGCAAAAACAATAGCTTTGCACGCCCCGCACGTGCGTTTTTCACTTTTGTCCATTTCTTTGCCGTCGTCAGCAAAGCAACAACCTGAAATAACCAAGTTTGAAGTGTTATGGAGAACGTTAGCACTTGGAGATAAATTTTCATTTTTCTCCCCTAAATTAATTGCCGCTAATACTGGTTTCATTCCTGAGGGACTGCCACACCTTTGTCAAATTAAAAAGCTTGGAACAGTTGCGAAGTGATCGCAATAACGTGAGTTTATGTTTTTACAAGACGTTCTCTTTGCCGTTCCCGTCGTCGTTGCTAAAGCTCCCTAAATACACAATCACGCGGACGGTCAAACTACCCTGAAGATGGCTTAACGCCGAAAAAGGTCGGTTTTTTTTTTTTTTTTTTACTTTTTAAAGAAGTTTTAGCCTTATAAACACTAGTCATTCCTAATAATTATTGCCACCAAAAATCTTCACTCCATATTTTGTTACCGATATTGTCTTTTCTGGAATATTATCGTTAATGAGCTTCAGAAATATTGGAAAAACAATTTTTTTTGTTCCTTGAAAAGGGCGGCTCTTTTTACTACTCACTACCACTCATTATCGCTGTATGATCGCTGTGATTGGCTAAATTAGCGGGACGTATTCTACAGTACGGCACCGTTTGATGTATGGCACTCTAACTTTGAAATTTCGATAAAACATTCTCTAGCAAGTTTTCATGTCTTTTCTGTTGCATAAACATGTAAAACTGTTTAAATCTTGCAAGAAACTATTTTAAAAAACCAAGAAGTTTTAACGTTTTTCAGATCTCTATGGCGATTGAACTTCCGCTTGACTTAAACTAGTTTCCTTTCCCGCCCGACTGATTACCACAGAAAAGGGTTACGTTTTTGCAAACGTTGGCCGTGTAGCACTTATATTTCAACAGAGTTAACTATTAGAGGATAATGTGAAGTGCTAGTTTTCTACCTTACGGTTAGCCCTACTAATGGAAATGGACCCACACAAGGACAGAGAAAAACTCTTCGGGTTAGATCACCGCTGCTCTACCTAGTGAGCTATCGACTGAGCTAATAAGGCCCTGACCTTGTAGCTCAGTCGGTAGTGCAGCGGTGATTTAACCTGGAGTTGGTTGGTTCAATTCCCACCCATAAATCCTCTTTGCTTATTTCCGTTAACGTAAAAACGTGTCCCCTTAACATTAAGTCGCCAAGAGCTATAAATTAAGGTCGACATTAGCTTGGCTAGAAATCGCAAACTTTAGGAACCTTTAGAAGAGTTATTGCCGAAATATTCTGTAGGAAATAACTTAGTTTGGCACTTCAAATATTTAAAATGATCTCATCGTGATATTGATTTGCCCGTAGCATAATTTTGTATAAAATGTTCTATTCCCATTAAAAAACTCGTTTAACAGCCAATTCAAAGAATAGTTCGGGTTGATTTTATGGGGGATTTTTCTTTGACTCGATTGCTTCTTTTAATGTTAGACTTTGAGTCAACAAGCACTTTATAAATCGTACACGTGAACATCAAACTGACTTGGGCAATTTATAATTCGGAAAAAATAATTAACTCTACTACTCTATCCATTGCTGATGGGGATTTTACCGACGTGTAAAATAGACTGAACCTAATTAACTAATATTTACTAAATCGATCGCCATGATCTGAAGCCTGAGTCAAAATGAATACCAACTAAATAAAATCCTTGTAACTCAGTTCGCATTCATCTTCCTTCAACAATGAAGAAGCGCGCAGAACTGTCTCAGAACTTCTCCAAAGCAGCTGAAGGATTCAATTTCTGCGCCAGCGTTAAATTTATTACTTTTACCTTTTATCGCGCATCACCCTTACCTTGTATTCTCTAAACCATAAAGTTAATAAGCAGTAGGTAGTAAATTCCATCTTTTACCATTATACTTTGAATTATGCTTAGAAAGACTAATTGTGTCAAGAGATCTTTGATAGCTATTTTTTGTCAATATACTGTGCATCAGTTTGAAAAATGACCGCTAGTGTATAGATTAAGATCTTTTCGTTATTAGAAAATCCAAAATTGCTAATAGACAGTGTACATTTGTCATTTTTTGTGTAGACTTACCTTTGTGTCGTGAAAATCGAGTCGTAGTTTTTCTCCTCTTGAAGGTTTTAAATTCAGCAAACTGTTGTACGTATTGACGTTTCCATTCTTAAATAAATCAAATATCCTCCTTGGAAAAACTACACAAGCTCTCCTGAATTAAGATGAAGCTCAAGGTTCTTCTGATTGGTTGTCGCCACGGCAACAATAGGGTGAATTGCGTTATTTCGATTTCCGTATTTCCTTTTGACAATTCGATCGATATATGCAAATATCTTTTAAACCAATCAGGGAAGACCTGATCTTTTTTCCATGCAATTCAATCATATGGAAAATATTAAAAGTCGAGCATGTCTTTCGAAAATCAACTATTACTATAGTGCCCAACAGTTATTAATTCCTTTTAATTGATTTTTTAAAGTGAAACTTAACAGCGATCAAAAGCCAATAAAGCATTTCTTTTCTTTTAACGAATGCAATTTGAGCCATCGAATTCAAATCGAAGCACACCTGACATACAAATTACTTTCTTGATCCAACAGAGAGTTTGCGAAGTTACTCTCCTTGGCTTTCAGTTTGCCTTTAAACACATCCTCGTGCAAGTCACACTTGACTCCTACACAAATAAGCACCTTTTTTTCAACTATTGTTGAAATCATGTTTGAAAGCCGCTTTATCAAATGATTATTGTAAAAACCATAAACATCAAAACAACTTCGTCTTAATTATGAGTCATCACTGCGTCCCACTCGTGGCCCTTTTCCTCCTCCCGTGAAGTTGGCTACTTTACTAGAAATCACGTTTTATCTTTACGTAAACAGACTGTCACAGAAAATCACCCATAAATATAGTAAAGCTGTAAGAATGCATGAGTCATGGCGTGGGTTGATTAATGTTTCAGATCTTCCTTGCTTCATTCATTTATTTGTCCAAGCTGTCTATTGATATCCAACCAACACTTGGCGTTCAGTGTTAACAAACAGCTGCATGCAGTCCTGGACACCGGCACACTTGCGCAAAGCCTGAAAGAAATGCGTATTTCTATCACCACGCGCGCCTCCGACTTCCGTCAAACTTTGTCTCAAGTGATGGCTTGGCGACATTCAGTGAACAGAAACATTATTCAGTGCAAAGAAATTTTTCCATGGACACAAAGAAAATAACTTAAGTAGGTGCTTCCTATATGCGCAAAGGAAGGCGCCCGGAGACATTTTGCGATGGAGGATTGGGGCTAGACTCTGGCAGAGTTCGCTCGCAGTTTTCGTCGCTCACTTCGTTTTAAGCTATAGAATACGTCACTGTTTATAAACAATTCCCTTGTTATTTAAATTTTGCCAACCACAGAACAAAAGAATCCTTTGTTTCGACAGCCAATAGATCTCTTGTTGGCACATTAATGACAATAAGTGACGTAACTGTGAGTATCGTTATAAGAGGTATCAGAAACCCATAAGGGTTGAAACGTGTAACGCGCGTTCACAGCTTCCGAATATTCAGTGCGAGCTGATTGGTTGATTGTTTCAGTGCTAAGTACCATATTTGGAAACCCCTCGCTCTTGTTGTTCCAAATATGGTACTTAGCAAATTGAATATTCAGAAGCTTGTTTCCAAGCAGACGAGGGGCCGTTACACGTTTCAACCCTTATGGGTTTCTGGAGGTATTTGATTTCTTTTAATCGTCTCCATTTTCTTATCACTTACTCAATTACTGTGGGCTATGTTCGCTCACCTATCCTTCAACTTAAATAATACTTGTACTACGGAGTAAATAACGGGAGTGAATTACTGTCCCATAAGGATAAGGTAGGTGTACTACTGGTGACAAGCTAATTGAAAGTTGCTATGGAAAGAGTTCATTCATGAAATGAGAAGCACTATCTGTATTTTCATCTTGCTGATAGAAGGCATAATTCACGCAGCTTCATATCAACCTAAATTTGGTATGAAAAAATGTTCAAGGGATGCAATGGGAGTAAAGGGTATTCAAGGGATAAAGCCAAAAGGGAGTTCTGGCATAATAATAATAATAATAATAATAATAATAATAATAATAATAATAATAATAATTATTATTATTATTATTATTATTATTATTATTATTATTATTATTATTATTATAATTATAATGCTGAGGCACTAATGTACAGAAATCAAATCAACTCGTATCAAATCGTAAGTTGGTTTTTGAGCAGAGGGGAAATTCGGAGTACCCGGGGAAAAATTTCTCAGAGCAGGGGAGAGAACCAACAAACTCAACCCACATATTATCAAAGAAATTTGATATCATGGTTATCACCGAGACCTGCAATTGGGGGGCCCGTTTCTCGAAAGTCCCAAAAACTTTTCGGGCCTGAAAAGCCATTTGTGAAAGCCGATCGACCTTTTAACATGTTTGCAAGGTAGCAAAAAGAAAAATAACTGCGAGGTTTGACGACTGTAATCCTATCTGTGCTTGAGATACAAAGGGAGTGTGACACCCGAAATGGCCAGTGAAGTTTCGGGACGTTCGAGAAACGGGCACCTGGTTGAAAGGGGATTCCTGGGACTCGGTCATCATCTCTAGTCTGATGAACTATGAACTATCTCCCTGAACATGATTTAAACATGTCATCGATCGAGATCTCCACAAGGATGGGGGGTGGGGGGGGGGGGGGGAGGGGGTTTGCGCTATACTCAAGAAGGGGTTTTCAGTCAAGCGTCTTTCCATCCAGTCTTTTCAATCATTGGACCATCTAGAGCTTCACATCTCATCTGGATCCACACATTTACATGATCTGATCTGCATCTACCATCCTCCAACCTCGAAGAAAAGTACAGCTAATGCCTCGCTGCTTCTTGATGAATTTTCGTCCTTGGTAGAATCTGTTATTTTATCCCTAGCAAACTTACAATTGCTGGAGACTTCAACTTTCACATGGACAAACTTCCTTCATGAGTTGATGTTTGTAGTTTTATGGATCATCTTCAATCCTCTGGGCTCACTCAACATATAGCTGGTGCAACCCACGAACGTAATCATCTTCTTCATCTTATAATCTCCAAACTCGTCGATAAGATGGTGCTCACTCCAATTACTTCTCACGAACTTACATCTGATTATGCCTTAGTTACTTCTCGTCTTTCACTATACCACGACCTAAACCTACAAAAGTGCTCGTAAGCCAACCCTTTATTCGTCAACTCGATACCGACAAATTCGCATACTGCCTCCTTTTATCACCGCTGGTCATGTCCCCTCAACCTGACTTGGCAGCCTTAGTTATGCAGTTTGACGCCAGCTTGCGAGAGGTATTTGTGGAATTACATGCCCCTCAGCGCACTTCGCCCTCATGCACCCTGGTGCAATGACAAAATTCGTCAAGAGAAACTGATCAAACGCAAATTACAGCGCAAATGGAGATCTACAGGATTTGAAGTTGACAGACAAATCTATCGAGATCACTGTGCTAACTACAATCGACTACTTGATCAAACAAAGGCATCATACCTGTGTGAGAAACTGGGGAGTCTCGATTCTAAGTCTTCATTCAAAGTAATTGACAAATTAGTACATCCATTGTCTTTGTTTAAAAAGAAAATGAAACAGCAATTTATCAAAGATTACTAGACATCTGTACATCGATTTTGTAATTTTAAGATAAGAAATAACAAATACTGTTTTTAAATAATACTCTTTTGAAATGTAAGAATTTTTGTCACTTGAATATACTGGTAGTTTACTTAACTCTATTTATCTCTATTTTTGTGTGCATCTATGTTTGTTTGTTCTTGTGTCGCTGAACTGAACATTTTAACATCTTTTCTTTTAACTGGCTGCCTGGCGTTTTTAACTTTTAGGTTATTTCGGGCAGCCAGCACCCCTATCATCTGCTGTATTATTGTTATTATTGTATAATTATTGTATAATTGTTATTAGTTTATTGTAATTATGGGGTGAAATAAAGTATTGTTGTTGTTGTTGGCAAGAAATCCAAGTTACTTCCATCTTCCATCCCGGATAAAGATCTTGCCAATGCTTTTTCTGTAAGAACAAAATCAAGAACCTGAGATTAGACATGTCATCTGAAGCTGACTCCAGCTATCTACATCATCAAGAACCACTGTCTGCTCCGCACTTCTCAATATTCTCTGCACTTGAACCTTCTACTGCTCGAACAATCATCATGAACTCACCAATAAAGAATTCAATCAAACCTGCTCAAGAGTAGGCTAGCTCAAGAGCTGCTTGGATAATTAACTTCCAGTGATTACAAATATTGTAAACCTATCACTTAAAACTGTCACTGTCCCTTCTGCCTTTAAAACTGCTTAAGTCTCGCCAGTAATCAAGAAGGCGTTTCTAGATCCTGAGATCCTGGAACGCGCTGTTGCGCCTTGCTACAAACAATCTGTATCCAAAGTTTCAAACGGCATTCCGGCCGTGCCACAGCACTGAGACAGCACTTCTACGAGTACAGGATGACTTACTTCGAGCAGTAGATTCTGGGCTCTGAGGTTTTTCTTGT
>NC_090869.1:68177568-68245068 GCF_036669935.1 Montipora foliosa | reverse complement strand
CGGTCTGTCGACATTTCGTCTTGGAAAATCTTCGCCGGGTGTGACACGATACTGAACTATGGCGCCGTTTTTCGTGTAGAGCTGATGTGAACTTGAAAGCGCACAGGGACCAAACGATTTAGAGTACAATTGACACAGTTCTGTTTGTCGCCGACAAACTTTCTTGACCTTAAAGTACTATTGATGGCTATTTATACTTCCCTCTTGAAATAAATCGTGCCCACCGAAAAACATATGGTGCATGCACTGAAACGATCCAGTAGGATCATAATCCGACTTGATCGCTTGAGTATTCAGTTATCAAATGAAAGAGGGATTCCTTTTTTCACTTTGGTGATTGTTGTCTCTCTCTCTCTCTCAGTCGAAAAAACTCAGTTCTCAGACTTAACAGGGCACCGTCACGATTTAGAGGGTTGTATCTATTTTTCATTTTTCCAGTATTGTTCAACGTCAAAGCGCGGATATCTTAATAAGGCCAACATATAAAATTTGCATACCTTTGCAAAATATTCATTTTTAAGTTCTTCCATTATGACCAAATCTAATATAGCAACGTGTTAAAAATACATCGCGGCAGGAGATTTCAACACGATTCCTTATCCCTTTGCACAACGACAGAGAAAAGAAAACTGAGTTAACACGTTAGGATATCAATTAAATATCCCAGGCTCGAGCCTTAAGCAAACAATATCTTTCAAAACGTCATGACTAAATCATTTACTTTAATCTCTCAAGGATCTTTCCTTTTTGTTGGAATGTACTAGAGGGCTATTTTCACAGCAGTTTGATTGTGCGACCTAAATTTGAAGGGCAAGAATGACAGTTTTAAGGAAGCAACTGAACACCCCGGCCAATGCCAAGTAGCTCTGTCGATGACTTGATTAATTACGCAATCAAAAAATGACGTCATTGGCAAATTGACGCACAATCGGATAATTTTTTTTGTCATGCATCTTTGACAAATTGCAATAATTCGAGCCACCGGTTAACATGGAGTTCTTTGAAATGTTTTCCTTTTCTGTGTCTCTCGTTTCCGCCCAGTTAATTGAAAAGTTTGTTTTTCCCTCCATGCAGAATTAAACAATCTCACCCACACTCCGATACAACTGACTTTTAAGTCAGACATGTACAAGTATGTACAAGAATAGAGCCTTGACAGTTCTAACAATAATCAGGCCGACTTATCATATTTTTCTAATGAATCCTCTTATTCGTTACAATGTGGTTGCTGCACTTTACCTGTGAAGACAGGCAATGTGTTTTATGTTGCAGCAATTGTGTAACCGCAGAACATTTTCCTTGATTAATTAACTAATCCTCATCGAACACATTGCCAATCGGTCGGCCATTTTGATTTCCAGTGTAACGCGATTCCGCTGAAAAAGAGAACTCCCTATTCCTAAATAATGTATTCCGGCACACAACCAAAAAAGGACGGTTCCATATAGCCTGCTCATTATAGGATATTCGCCCTCTGAACTTATATTAGTCTTTTGCCTTTAGCTCAGACACGCCAAAATTCTCTGCTTATTTTAAGTGGTGACATATTTTAACCTCCGCTCGGAAGCAACTGGCCTCTTTTACTACCTTATTGTGTAAACATCTTTCCTGCTGTAAAAACTCCATTTGTGGCCAACGATCATGTATTTCACTATATGCACAACATTCCAAATCAAAAGATGACCAAAGCCTTGAGAATCTCGAAAGACTTTCCTGACGACATGCCACTGAAGAATTTCCCCGGTAAGTAAAACAAATATCAAAAGAAGAAAATCCACGCTCAATCTTACCGGCAAAAAACGATTGAAGCGTTTGTGGTTTTGAATCGAATTGAGGGTTTTTCGTACTGTGGAACCATTATACTTTTAGTTAAGGTCTGGGTGAGTTAGTTCTACGTTAAGTTTTTCAAATGAAACTTCTTCGTATTCGACCGCATTCGCCAAAGCTGGTTTGCATCTTGTCCAATCCTCCTCAGTTGCGCTATTTCTCATGCACTGAGGAACAAGCAATAAAATCGTTGGAGAAATAAAACTCTGAAAATGCATATTTCTTCGTTTTACAGTAAACTTTGTGTATGTTGTTTTTTAGACCCCACGCCTTCGGGTTTCACAAACTTTTCAACGACTGCGAGAGTCGTAGAGAAGACAACAGTCGAACCTCCACGATGGGGTAAGTTCCGCGATATTGAGTGTCAGCACATAGAAACGTCAACAAGGCCGGCCATGGCTCTCTGAAAGCAGGCTGAAAGATAATATTTTCGTTGTCAAGAGTGGCCATCACAGTTTTATGAAGACGTTTCTTAAAAATAGAAAATTATACAGTCAATCTCATTAGTGTGGACGTAAAAAACGGACACTACTCTAGGAAAAAAAACATCGATTTTTTTCAATTAAATTTCTAACGAGAATCTCTAAAATTTACAACAGAGCTTTTTCAAGACCAACCAGTCAAGGCATTTAAAAAAGGTGCAGAAGATATTAATAATTTTTTTTAAAAGACATTGCCTTTTTGAAGTTTGATGTTTAAGCATTATTAGATACTTTGTGCAAATACTTTTAAAAGTGAGTGCTTGAGCCTTTTTTTAGCTAGCCTGGTCCTTTTCGGTACAGTGTACAGGAAATGTATGCCGCAAATTTTTGGTAACTCTCTCTCGGCGAATTACTGTATGACTAACTTTCTGTCGTGCAAACTTGACAGAAATGATTGAATAACTTAGATTAATCATGATGGTTTCTGATGTTAGTATAGCTGCAATCTAAATGAACCGATTAGTGCAGACAATAATGGGATTTAATTTAAGTAATTATATGTCACCTGGGTTTTAAGATTCGATATTAGACTTTCTCTTTATCTGGGTGAAGACTACTGGAAAGAAAAATATTGCCGATACAATAAACATGGAGGCCTTTTTCTCTACTGGCGAATTGGCTTTTATTTTGAAACATATGGACCCTTCAAAATTTATAACCCTCTGTCGTCATTACCACGTTCGTTATATTGAACTTTAATTGCTTTTTTTTTTCTTCTACCTCTTTTCGCTCGGTAAACAAAGTAGAGACTATTTCAGAGTCTTGAATCTTGTCGCTCTAGCCCGAGGCTAATGTATCAACAAAACGTATCTTGTTAAAGAGGCACGAAGGTTGCATTAAATATATTGTTTTCTCTGGCAAAAATAGTTGGCTTTCAACGTATTTAAATATTTAACATATTCTGAACTGGGCTCAATACCAAACCCTTGTTTTCAGTCACAGAATAAGAGTTAAACGTGTTTTACTCTTTAGACCAATCACGTTAATTCCGAATTAGTATTTTTTAAAAAACGGTTTTTCAAAGCATCTTTTACTCATTGTCTTCCTGAAATATATAAAACCTGACACTGCCAGCAACCATCTTCTTTGCTTCTGGCCAACTAATTTTAGTGTTGGTGAACATTGCAAATTTTCGCATGCACAAGCCCGAAGTTAATTTGTTTTGTACATTGATAATTTAATTTTTCAACGATTCATACAAAATACTGAAGATAACGTGGAGTGAAAGTAAAGCTAAAATAAATAAGTATTATGTATAACCATGTTCTTTAACAGTTCACATATAACCTAAACTAGGCCAAATTATTTCCCGGTAATACATAAGTGTTATGTTGTTAAATTTCTTAGAAGCCCGGAATTGATAAGGCGAATATCAGCAGAGTAATACCACTAAGGTTTTTTTTTAAATTTGTCGCTTTCTTCTTGCTGTCGTATACAGAGAACTCGAAACGATCATGAACTGGCATAAAAACGTAATCTGTGGCAAACATATCGTGTGTGACTCGTTAAGTCGGCGACAAAAGCCACAACCTCGTTCCCAGGGCTTTCCTCCGCCAAGAGTAGGGCGCGGCGGAGAAAAGCTCTGGGAACGAGGTTGACAAAAGCCAGTGACAAGGAGCCTTTAGTTTTCAAAGAGATGACATGATAATCAGACAACATAATGATAATAACTTTTATTGATAACTGCTAAAACAGAGGAAAACCAAAGAACCTAGAGAAGAAGCTCTTGGAGGACTGTGCCGACTCTGTTGTCCAATACGAGAAGATGGTGTCCCCAAATTAGTTTGTTTGCGTAGCAAAATTACTCCAATTTTACGTAAGCAAGAGAGTATGAGGTAGCAGCCGGAGCGAATCCGCCATATTTGGCCTTGTATTTCAATGAAAATTATTTGAATTCTATCATCAGGTTCCGAGTCATACTGCGTGGTTATTTAAAAGACGACACCTTATTGGTCAGTTGCTGTGAAAGCGGACTACGTCGTCATGTTAACAACAGATAAAAATAACCTTCGCAGCGCGGGCTCAATCTAAACATAGATTTTAAACAGAAGCCCATGACTTGGATCGAACAACTCCCATACTAAGCCTATGTTGCGGCATTTTTTACAGACAGAATCTGTTTTTAGACTACCTTTTCCGCAAAAAAGACCTTTCCGGTTCGGTTCTCGCTATGACGTCAAGTTAGTTTCTGCAGGAGTCTCATTCGCCGGAAATTCAATCTAAAAATAAACTGCACACAATTGGTTAGTGTGCGGCCTTGGTGCAAGAGGTCCTGAGTTCGATTCCCGCGGATCTCGCATCCTTGTTTCGACTTCTTTCCTTTCCGTGTAGCTAAGTAGCTTTAAATACCCGTAAAACGGAGCAGTGATGAAGAGGGGGGAGTAAAATGAGCGCACCGTCGACCTCAGGTTTGTAAGTTGAATTACTGTTACGAGTTATCGACGTTAAATATGGTTACTTTACTTTATCGATCTGTGAAAACGCAGTGACAGGAATATAGGGCTGTTGTTCGCTCCTACTAGTGGGCTCCTGTTTTAAATGATTATGATGGGGAACAGTGTTTCGCTCTCTTACCCCATATTCTCTTGACTTGAGTTCCTTTTAAATGCTCTTGTGGAAGTATTCTGGTAGATTAGATCACTTTTATCACAACTACGAGACAATTTTTTGAACGCTGATTGGGGCTGGGATGTTATTAATCAAGAGGGTATGATCACCTGGTCCTAGCTATTTAAAGGCCAGACCATACACACCATACAGAGTATAAAATAGACTTCAAGTTGAACATTCGCCAAGCTTTTCATACATGCCTTTACTTAGATGTGCTTGGAATATGCATAATCGCGATTTCGTGCGCAAGTACTGAAAACTTTGCGAAGACAAAAGGCTGTCGAACTGTAATTCATCCACAGGATAAAGGTAGAATTAAAAAGCCAACGAGTTAAACTTCTATGAGTTCTATAACTTACAAAATGCCTTGAGTGGATCGTAAACGCTTTATTTTGCCTGTTGCTTGCTATCACTGAGGACGTTTCCTGTTCACGAGAGGAACTAATTCTTCGTACCAGCTTACGCCACGGCAAGCGACAAAAGTTGGTATTGGTAGAAAACGTTCCGCATGAGTGATTAATCCTTTTTAGTGTAAATACACAGGTGATTATACAAAATCGCGCGCTCTCATTGGCTCGCTATCTCGGATTATCAGCCGATAATCACCTCGACGGACAAAATGGCTGCCAGTAGTCGTTTTGCCACTGTAAGGGAAGATGATTTCGCGTTGAAATGTTTTTTTTTTCTCTTTTTTGAAATAATCACCTGTGTATTTATACTAAAACAATTATTCGCCGAAGGCGAAGTGATTATCGGTGAATATTCACCTCGACTTCGTCTCGGTTAATATTCACTGATAATCACTTCGCCTTCGGCGAATAATTGTTAAATAATTTACACTGTGATTAACGTAGTTTCCCCTTTCAGTATTCATTGTCATCGCTGTAGGAGGAGGGCTTTTACTTGGCGCTATAATTCTTATGTGCATTTGGCGCATGCGTGCCAGATACAAACGGGAAAAGGCGAAAGAAGACAAAGTGGCTCGGATGTCTTTCAAAATACCGCAGCCCAGACTAGATGAATCTACGATCACAATGCAAACTAAATACATGTATCCACAAGAGGAACAACCAGAACTCCAAAACTATTTGGATCCGGAAATCTACAGGTGATCATAAAAGAAGAAAAAACTTCCACTTAGCCCCTTAAAGCCGAAACTAAATCACTTACTTTAGCTTAATGCGGCAATGAAAACGCAAATCAGATATGTACAGCAATCCCTTATGGAAGAAAACGCATAAGAACAAGTCGCCTATGATTGTATAAGAATATGGTGCGACAATTTTTAGCCAATCTTAAAACGCCTTAATGCAAAAGCGGCAATGAATTGAAAAACACTCGATTAGAATGGGCTCTTGTTTCACCCGCCTAAAAATTATGGAACAACCGAAAACAAACCTAGTGGGTGGTCAAGACGGGATCTGATCCCGTCAAAGCGGGATTTTAACCCGAATCATCCACGCATGCAAATCCGCCAAAGGGAGGAAAAGAGAGAGAGCCTGGGTTCCGGATTAGGCCAGAGATATCGTTCATGAACGGATGAAGACTCGAAAAAAGTATTACTTTTGAAGCTTTTACATTGTATTTTGTTTATGAATTTTTCTTTTAGAGATGAAGAAAAAGAGGAGGGTCCTCCATTTATGGGTACAGCCAAACTCTCATTTTCTTTGCGCTACGACAAAAACAGCGAAGAATTAATGGTCTGCCTCCTACGAGCCACTCGTTTAACACCCATTGGAGAAAACGTCACTGTTACACCTTATGTCAAAATCTTCCTTCTCCCAGACAAGAAACGTAAAGTACAGTCTAGAGTTCAACGGAGAACCTCGAATCCTGTGTTCTTTGAAGATTTCGTATTTTATGTTGCTCCAGAAGAACTGCCGAAGAGAACACTTGAATTTACTGTTTGCGAATTCGATCGCTTCTCCCGTCAACAGGTTATTGGTCATGTGAACTACCCGTTGGATGGCGCGAATATTCTAGACTCATCGTCAGGAACCGGGGAGATCTGGGTCAATATTAGCAACCAGGATTTCCAGGTGAGGGAAGGAGCCACTGATATTATCAAAAAACCAGAAGTATGTTTCCCAACACTCATCATATCAACGCATTGTCGTCACACTTCCCTAATTTTAACTTACGCTCAAAAGTTCAGAACCTAAGAGAGACTGATTTTAAAAAAAAAGGAATTTCGGCTAACGCCCCCTACTTTCTCCATCTATCGGCTTCACTTCTGCAAAACAACTGTTTAATTAAGATGTTTTGTTGCTTTTGTTGTTTGCACTCAGAAAGGAATAGATAGAGGAGAATTGCTATTCTCGCTACAGTTTCTTCCCACGTCGAACAGGCTAACATTAGCTGTACTTAAAGCTAAAGATTTAAAGCCTCGTGGAGAAGCCACCGGAGATTTGGGTAAGTTTATCAACGACTTTTAAAATGTTACTCGCCTTTGCAGGTCTCAGTGCGAAACCGTTAAGGCCTTAATGTGAAGGAGTGGCAGCTAATTTGCATTGATATATTTCGTACCAAGGTTTCTTCTGAAACGGAAAAAACCAGAGACTAGCGAATGTAATATTCCTTTCTAATACCCCATGCATTTTCTGCGGATCATACCTTCAATTCATGATAGCCTGCTTGCAGCCGTAGCTTGTGTTGCAAGCGCGAGATATCCGGTCGCCATATTGGACGCGTTAGCGCGTTAATGAATGATCTGGACCGAGTGACAAAGGCGTCCAGTATGGCGACCGGATGTGCCGGGCTTCGAATCTCGCTCTAGCAACACAATCTACTGTCTGCAAGCAGGCTAATTCATGATGGCTTTCGAAAGCTGACCATAACGACCGATCGTAAGCTTTCCCGTGGCTGATCCTGCGACAAATCTTATTTTTCAGATCCATATGTCAAAGTTTCCATGATTATGGGTGGAAAAGCTGTAAAAAAGCGAAAGACAGTTACGAAAAGGAAATGTAATAACCCCATTTACAACGAAGCGTTCATCTTCACTCTTCTTCCCGGCGGTCTGGATCATGTTAGCTTCATGCTATCTGTTTACTCCGCTCCGAAGGTTGGTGGATCAAAGAAGCTGATTGGTCGGGCGGTCGTGGGGCCTTATATGTTCTCAACAGGCCAGGGACTGTCACATTGGAATGATATGATTAATTCACCACGGAACCCTGTGGCTCAGTGGCATTCACTGATATAAGATTTTTGCTCTTTATACGTCTAGTAAGAAGATGTTTAATCTATCAACCAAAACAAACGGTTCCTTATAAGACACCAAAGACCAAAAGCAAGCAGCCAGTTGAAAGTTCTCCATTCCCTGCAGCTAAACACGCGAAATCGTCTCAGGTGCACTGAGGACCCCGGGCCAACCAGGGAAATTATAAAATGAGAAAGAGGGATTTGAGAATGACTTAGACGAATTCCCTTGGGTAGAGTGCTTCTCAACGAAAAGCCGTCCAGCAGAAACTTTTCCTCCTTTTGTTAACATCGCCTCTAGGAAAATTATAACAAAATAAAAAAAGGAACAACAAAAATAGAAAACTATCATGGGCGAAACAGGAGATAGTGCTTTTCGAATTTCCCTGAGTTCACTTTATTATCCTCGGCAAAGGCACATGTGCAAACATTTCAAACATTTGGAAACTCCGCGACTCCAGTGTCTGTCACACACAGGACACAAGAACTAAATTTTCAAAAAAGTAGACTCGCGCCCTAGGTTACCACATTTGTCTCCCAATGGTTACAGGCATCTGAAAGACGCAACACAGGACTAAGATTTAGTAAACAACGGCCCGAAATCAGGTTTCATAGCCATCGTAAAAAGACGTCGTACAACGCTGAGATGATGTCTTGAGTTAACGCTACTGGTTCTGTCCTATTACATTTTACACTTCAGTAAACACGCCCAAAGAATATCACAAAGGAGCGATTATTCCAAAAAATCTCGACCGAGATATTAGCACCCCAGAGAGAAGGCCGAGCTCTGCTGCTGCACAGAAAGTTTTTACACAGTAGAAGCATACCACGTGAACACTTCGGTCGACTTTCGTCATTTTGTCGATGCATGTAGTAACTAGTCACGTGCTAGCGGTTTCCACTGAGATTAAGACCTATCAGTCGGGTTGGGTGACTACCGTAAGTAGTTCACTTAAATCTCACTTCTGTAGTTTACCAAATTCGAGTCCGTTATTTCAGCTGTTAGCATCGCACATTAGTATTTTTATTGGGCCAATATGAAAGCATTTGACCGTGTATTCTGGTCTTGTTTATAAATGAGTCTATTGTACAAATGAATGAAGGGGGTAATTTTTCAAGAAACTGTGGTTGCTGTGTCGGTAGGGAAGTAAAATGAATGAAGGGGGTAATTTTTCAAGAAACTGTGGTTGCTGTGTCGGTGGGGAAGTAGTATACAAAAATTTGGTTTTATCAACGAAGTTGATAATGTAAATTGGCCACCGTACAGAGATTCTAAAAGCTCACGTTTCGAGCGTTAGCCCTTCGCTCTGACGAAGGGCTAACGCTCGAAATCGCAATCAAGGCAGTTTACTTTGTGTACTATACATCGAGACTGAAACAGGGTTGGTTTGTCCTTTGGTCTTGAAAAGATTGTGCCTGAAGTGCTGAGTGGTTTAAAACCTCGACACTCTTTCTGTTACGCCTTTCACGTAGGGTAGGACAACAAATGGTGTTGTTACTTCATTTATAGTGTTGATAGTGTTGGAGTCGCGATGCCTGGCTTTGCGAGCGGAGTCAAATTTCTTGATAAATTGCAAGGGATATTTACTATTCATCAAGACTTTGATAACATGTTGCTTTTCTTTGCGTTCCCTGTATTTGTTGACGGGATTTTCTCCGCTCCATCAAGGAGTGTATTAACTACTGATCTTTTGTGTTGAGTTGAGATAATGAGAGTTGAAATCAAGATATTTATCACCGTGTGTCCGGTTTCGGTACACGTGGACCTGTACGCGACCGTTTGCTCTAACTGTTGTAGTGTCTAAAAAGGAGAGACCGTTGTCTCTTTCAACCTCACCAATATTTGCATGTGTGGGTTAATAAAGTTAAGGTGGGCATGGAACTCCTGCACGAAATAATCTGGCAGACAAACGTGGCTGCCATCGACGTACCTATACCACCATCTTGGAGGGTGGGCGGTCGTGGAAATTGCTCTTTCCTCTACAAACTCCATCACCAGATTGCATGGCTATGGTTGCACTCACATGCAAGCGAGCCCATGGCACAGCCAAACGTTTGATGATGATGTTCATTTTCATAAGTGAAATAGCTGTTCCGCAGAAAGAACTCTAACAATCGCATTATGTTACCCTTGGAAACGTTAGTGCGCTCTATTAGGTTCTGCAGAACAGCTATTTCACTTATGAAAAGGAGCATTTTCATCAAAGGTTTGGCTGCGCCATGGACTCGCCTGTGAGTGCAACTGTCTTGATTGCGATTTCGCAATGGACCAATTTCGATATATTAAAATTCAGTCGAAAACAAAAGGTATCATCTCGAGGCTCTGGGGAATAAATAGAAGGATTTGTATGAGTTTATTCCCCAGAGCCTCATGATGATGCCTTTTGTTTTGGACTGAATTTTAATATATCGAAATTGGTCTATTTGGGTTTCGGATTTGGATAATAAATAGCTTATTAAATGTTTTGGTATGTAGTATCATTGCTGAGTATTTTACTTGTTTGCATTTTGACTCGCCCTAGGGGGCTCGTCAAAATACTGCAGAACTCGTAAAAATACAATTTTGATTTCACCCAGCGATACTACACATCAAAACATCTAATGAGATATATTTATTTCTCCATTCTCCTTAAATACACATAATGCATTTTTTAAATTTTAAATTCTTTAAGCTACCCATGAGAAATTAAACTTCCCAATGGTCCACTTAAGGACATTCACGCCCATTGCTACCGCGCATTTTTTCGCGCATGTCACGCACACGTGATCCATCGCAGAACACAAAGTTAAACACGATGCTAAAGGTGCAAACATTTTCCACAAGAATAGAACGGGAAAGCATGTCGCATTATGGGATAGCTGTGGACCCCACGTCTTCTCGAAAATGTCACCCAATGGCGTGACAGTGCGAATAGACAATCGCTTTGAGAACTTCGCAGCGATTTTACTCTCTTGAATGCTCGGTGACCCCCATTTTTCTTTCCATAGAGCACTTCCTTTCCTGATTTTGTCCATTTTAACGAAAAAAAAAAACTGTACGTGAAAAGTTACAAATATATCGCTTTTGATGCTCTCGTGCGACCGAAGTTTTCTTTCTTACACTAATATGTATCGTTTTTCAAGGTCTATTTCACCTCACAAAAAACATCAGCTGCAAAAGTTTGTTTAGTTATATTAGTTATGTTGAATTGAGTACATTTACCTGATGTAATTTTCACTAATGTAGCTTCTAAAAGTGCACCTCATGATCTCGAAAATGAGCACGGTGACCCCCCACTTTTTGGCAAAAGTAGACGATTACCTTTCTGCGTGGCCAGTTTTAAAAAATTCTGTACGTGGGAACGTTTTGGGAGCGAACGTCCTTAAACAAATAGATTCCATGCTGTTATGCAGCTGTTCTGTAACAGGTCACAGATGAGTTCAAAATGTGGTAAAAACAAAAAAGTGGCATAAGTGTGTCACTGATGTTCTTACCATATTTTGACATCTTCTGTGATCTATTACTGGAGAGACGCACAGCAATATGGAATCTATTTGTTTTATACACTAAAGAATTAAAAGTTTTTAATGATGACATCAGCTATGCATCTGTCCTCTAATAGGACACATTAAGGTGCAGAATATGCAAAGCACATTTGCACTTTAGCACCTATTTTGTCCATCATTAGACAAGAGAATCTTGGCTTTTAAGAAATTCTTCATTCCTTTCCTTGTACATCACTTTTGATATTATCATCACTTTTAATTTTCAAGTGCAATTTTGATTTCACCCAGTAACACCTCTTTCTGCTCACAAATCTGTGACTGGAATAAGGTGAAAGATGAAAAATATATATTACTTCACTAAGTAGTTTTGGCTTAAGTCTAAAATAGCTAAGCACAAATTAGCACAAGGAGGTGACCATATTGATCACTAAGAAGTTTAATATTCAGCTACAAATTATCCATTATCTACATTTTAGAAGTCCATGGAGCTGGACCATCATGTATTCTATGGACTATGGTTAAGTGAAATTTACCTACCCAGTCTTTTGTCAGATACTTGACCTTGCAGCCTGCAGTAAATTGCATCCACATATTTAAAGCACAATTGCAAAATTATTATGGTTTCCACCTTTCCGTAATACTCGCTTAGGAAATGATTTTGCTGAGGGCTGGTTTGTTTTCCGGAACATATAAAAGCACAACTTTCTGCTGTTGTGCCCAAAACAGACTTCAAACCCAAGACTACCCAACATTGATACAAATTGATCCTCGTTTAAATAGCGTGAATTTTCCAAACACGCCAGTGGTAGAACAATGAACAAGTATCCTTCATGTACAATGAGTTCTTGACATTTTCGTAACATTTCCCCTCGCTTACGAATATCAGCTTCGAAGTTAACAACCAAACTTAAAACAATGACGTCATATTCTTTGGTATCTTTCAATGTTAACAAATCTGCTCGTATGACTTGACTATTTTGTGGATTTAAGTCAATAGGTGTGCACTGAATCCATTTACTCTGCTTCTGATAGTTGTTATCTAACGCACCAACGTCTAGCATTTTTAACTGTTTCTCTGCCGCGGGCCGCACATTGAAAGCTTTCAGCTGTTTTACCACCCACTTTGCTGAATTAAAACTTCCATGGTGAGCTTCTCCGAGTTTTGAGGCCTGTTGATAAGCATTTATCCCTCCTATTTTTTCTCTTTTTGCTTTGAGAGCGGCGATCCTTGAATCTTTGTCTTCTTTGGGTATTAATGAGTTTTTTTGTAATGCATCAATCCTTTTGTTTAAAGTGTGATATTCAGCTATTAGTTTCCTATCTTTCTTTGAATTAATTTGCACAACGGCCCTTTTCGGTGTCTTCTTCTTTTTACGATTCCTTCGTTTACAACGCTGTCCCATTTCATTATGCGTTGCAGAAATATTGTCAGGACCCTCACCCACTTGGTCCGCCATTTTGATATCAAAGGCGAGGGTACTAAGCTGCTTCGTACCCTCGCCTTATCCTCTTTGCTGTCTCCTTGATCAAAATGTCGGTGAGTTGAATAGAATGGCAGACACAATCCAAATAATTCTCTTCCATCCTTCCAAGTTTTCGTTAGTAATTTATATGAAATAAATGGAAAATTACCATTATATGGTTCAAAATAGTTTTGGAGCTCAACCAGCCAATACCTAGAATGTCATGACTTGACTAAGGGAAGTAAGATTTCTTGTCGCCATTTTGGGGTATTATGAGCAAACCTCTAGCTTAAGAAGATTGGCAGCAAAGCATTGAACTTTCGTTTCATCTTAAGTGCTTCGTTTTCCATCTCCTGTAAATTGAATTGTTTTTAGTTTTCTCGAGTTGAGTTTTTGGTAAGAGGTTGTCAACAATAATAAGAGATTCGATTGTCTCACGTTATATTTTGATTTTTAGAGCGACAAAACAGCAACAATTAGAACAAGGAAGTTCTTAACCAACCGGCTGCTTAGGCGGAAGCAAATGGTAAATTTGATTTGTGTAGAACGTGAAGCATGCGGGAGAAGTGTTATGTTTTTTTTTTTTGCCGTAGAAACTAATGATAAATCAAGGGCTGTTCACATCATTGAGAGGAATAAGATCCAAGCACTTCTGGTAGTATACTAGCATCTTTTAAGAGAGAGATGGAACCTTCTGTCACTGGAGATATCAAGTTATCACATTTTTAACTTTCACACTGTATATCATTCAATTCTGCAAGTTATTGCATCTCCCTTGCAGAGTTTATACCCTATGATTTGACCAGGTCAGTGGGCACATTCTACAGCATGGCCTGTCTGGCTTAATAATATGCATTCCCACAAGTAGTAATGACCAAAAGGCATAAAAAATAACTTCATTTTTAGAAATGTACTGCAATGTATTTTTTCCGGTATGGTTTAAGGCACAAGCATTTGAACTAAAAAGGGCATAACTTACAGAGTGATTTCCTGCATTTCTTTCGAAGCCATAAATTTAGGATGGCATCAACAGTTGACAACTCTGTCTATTCCACTAAGTTTGTTATCTGTGCTTTCCTCTGTCTTCCTCTTCCTTTCTCATGTGGAGTTCAACTTTGTCTAATAAAGTTCACCATTGGTTAACTGTCCTGATTGTGAGTTGAAGGTCAAGGCCACCTTATTATTCAAACCGCTTCGTCCTTATTTACAGTGACATGACATGGTAACCCTGCCCTTCCTCTATTTTTCTATTTGTTTCTATCTCTTCTTGGCTACGGACTGACAAAATACCTCAAAGACAAAAACTTTAATTTTAGAACCCTTTAGTTAAGTTGTCCAAAAAATTTGACTGTTATAACTTGCTTACTATTCACTGGACTATAATGCATTAGGTTGTAGATATACTTCACCCTGGAAGACCCAACGTCTCAAAAACTGAAGTGCGTGAGAAGTTAGCAAAGCTCTACAAAACTTCAGCAGATTTTATATTCTGCTTTGGTTTCAAGACAGTATTTGGAGGTGGAAGGAGCACAGGATTTGCTCTGATATATGACTCCTTGCATCAGGCGAAAAAAATTGAACCAAAGTATCGTCTTGCCAGAGTGAGTAGAAACCCCTCCCATCTTAAACCAGCCTTCTTCACATTTTTTTTGAAAGTGGTAAATTACTAAAATTAAATCTATAGGCTCAGTTAACCCTTTCCATAATTTCCTCTGTGACCAGGGCTAGAAAAGAGTTAAAATTCTAACTTGCCCATCAGGCAAGCAAGCTTCATGACCCATATGCCCAGAGCATTTTTACATCTTTTGAGTGTTTAGAATCTTGATGTCTGTCATTTATATTTAATTGAATGAACTTGCCCAGGGGGCAATTGGTCAGAGAAAGTAGCTTGCCCAAGCATTAAAAATCTACTTGTCCCGGACGACCAGACAGGGGTTTTCTTGAGCCGTGGTAACGCCAGATAATTTTACATGAGGGTTGAAAGGTTTGCTCCTCAGTGGAGGCGGCTTCAGGGCTGAAGTGGTTAATATGACTAGCATAAGCAGCTTTATGCTGATGATGTCAAACGCCAGCTTTTAAATTTTATTCAGAGGGCTACAGAGGTCTAAAATAAGTAAAGAAATGGGGAACAATACGAAAGCCTTGTATCAATAGTGGCAAACTGAATATATTAACCCATGGATCCCTCAACAGGGGCCCATTTCTCAAAGGTCCCAAAAACTTTTCGCACTCTGCCAACCGTTTGTTTTGGAAAGTCTATCTTTTAACACGTTTTCAAGGCAACAAAAAGCAAAATGACTGCGAAGGTCGACGATTTAAGTCCTTTTTCATCTTTGAGATACAGAGGGAATTTTGACACAGGGAAATGACCCTTAAAGATTTGGGACTTTTTAGAAATGGGCCCCAGGCCTCCATTAATGAGTAAAATCATCCGGCATTAGACAGTGTAAAATCTACAAAGTTTCACTCCTGGGTTTAAAGATTGCTAACACATTGAGTCCTGAAGCATCCCCTATTGATGAGCAAAGTTGACTGGCGTTAGACAGAGGAAAATCGAATTTAAGTATCACTTCTAGGAATCAGTGGGTTTGAGGGGACAGTTTCTGAATAGATGTAGAGGTTGTTAACTCATTAGAGGGCTTTAGATTCTACGACGAGGATGAGAAGGAGAACTAGTACGAGTTTTGACTGCCCGTTTTTAGCAAAAATACTAAGGAAATTTATAACCTGCACGTTTAATCTTACTCTTTGTTAGCAGTATAGGTTGCTCAGTTATTCTTATTGCTGGTAACTGAGCCTTTTTGCTCATCAAAAAAAGCCCAAACTGCTACCGTGTTGTTGACTTGTTTTGATTCGACGACATTTTTGCAAAACCTCGTACTAAAATGACGATGACATCACGTTTTTCCCGGCAAAATGATGCTGGTTTGCGCACGCTCACTGTTGTTCTATGAGAAAATATCTTACTCATAGTCGTTCTCGTCGTAGAATCTAAAGCTCTCTATTGCCTCCTCAACTACGCCACTTTGACAAGTGAAATTGTCTGGTATTAGAGTAAAATCCACATTAAGTCTCACTCGTAGGAGTGGATGGGTTAATCACATCAAAAATGTTCATAGTAACCAATTTATTTCTTGATAGCTATGAACAAAACCACAACAGCTATAATCAAAAGACTGATAATCAAAGACAAAGGTTGTTTAGAAATTTGCTTATCAAATTGAAAACCTTGAATCAAAGAAAAGGTAAGGATCAAAAGCTGAAGGCCTCATCTTGGTTAATGTCTGACCCCAAAAGTAATGAAACTAAACCAGAGAGGTCACAATTATTACATTCAGTTGTTGGAGTTTATTGATGAGTGACATGTGTTGTTTTCTGGCCCATCTATTCAGCATGGTCTTTATGAAAAGGCAAAGACATCACGCAAACAAAGAAAAGAGAAAAAGAACCGTATGAAGAAAGTCCGTGGAACAAAGAAGGCCAAAGTTGGTACTGGAAAGAAGGTTTGTCTCCCAGTTTAGGATAAAATGTTGTTTATGGTTTTGTTGGCGATACAATACAATTTCTTTTCGTAGAATTTGTTATTGTTCTGGCTAACCAACATGGCCACCATACCATGTTGTCACATGCGAAAAAAGGTTGCTTCATAACCATTTTTGCAATAACCAAAGTTGCAGGTTGTTGAAAACTAATTGCCTGTGATATTTCAGCTCTTTGGCACGAGTTACGGCTGGATGCTCGAGTCCTTAGGCTGGGCTATGGGTATGTCCCACTGGGCTCTCTGTCATCCAAAAATAAATTTCAAATTTCAAATTTCCCACCTGAAAGACATTCGTCTATGCGTATGTCCCACTGGACTCTCTGTCACCCCCAAAAAAATTTCAAATTTCAAATTTCCCACCTGAAAGACATTCACCAGTGCGAGTACAAACAACATAATTAAATCAGTATTGAAATAATATGCTCTAATGGTCAATGTCACGCCATGAAGTGCTTCGTAACTTATGCTAATCATATTTTGGAAAGTTAAAATAACAGTAGACCACTTTCGTCAAAATTGCAAGGTTTGTGCAGGTACAGCTCAGCTGAGATCTTGATAGGTGTTACACACCTTGGTTGTAATTGGACTGTTCCAGATAACATCCTTGTCCAGCAGTTATCCTAGCTTTAAGACCTCATTGAAAAAATTTCTTCTTGATAGGACACTAAATTAAACTCGCCCACCGGCTATTATTTTATGGTTTATGATCTACTGTACCAATTGTGGTGCCCAGTGTTAATAAGCTCTTAGCTTCTATTGGGTATCCTCGCTACTGTTATAATATATAAATACATACATTCTTACTGGTTGATTTTATCATGATTGTAAAGTTTTGTGTAGCAAAATATATAAATAAAAATCTGAAAACTAGTTTTTCTTCATGCCAAGGTCAGCTCATCCAATCATGTTGTTAATAATTTCCAGTGTCCACCCCAAATATTATGAGCATTCACCCGCACATGCATTGTCAGAGACATTTGATTCTCCTATTGCCCATTCAAAAAATGATTGAATAATATTTACTCTTGTCCATGCCAGCCAATCTGGGTTGTGTTAAAAGGTCATGGTACAGGTGTATTGTTGTTGTGCCTGTTACATTCTTGGGAGTAGCAAGCATGGTTACCTTGTTTGAAATTTTATCTACAGCTGTACATCGCCTTTTGTTTTTGTCCATCCTGCAGGCAGACTTCTTGGCCACGCATTTGGATGATTGGCCATCTGGGAAGCTTGTAGCTTGTTTTCTTCTTTTTGCAGTTTATTGCAGTGAATACTGACGTTGTTTTTCTTTTTGATTTCAGTGATGCTGTGCTGTCATTCTATGTAAAATGATCAGTTTTGGGATATTAAATAAGTGATTGAAACGATCTGTCTTTGTCTTTCACTTTCTTTTGTAATATTGTAAAATGTAATCGACAGTCTCAAGTACTTGAAACTTTCCAAGATTTTGCAGTCTAAATCTTTTATTCATTTGGCCCATCACAGTTGTCTTGCTGCTGTCCAGTGGTTATGTTTGTGGCTTCTGAGAATCGTGCTGGAGGTCAGGGGCTGAGAATGCCTGGTGAACTGTCGAATCACTCTGGTTCAACAACAACCCAAGGGTGTCACTAACAGATTTTACTCCAACTGTAGGCGATTTTTCACTCATTAGTGGGAACACGAAATGGTTAACAACATGAACGTCATCTCAAAACCATGTAAAAAATTGGTTTTATTAAACAAGTTGATAAGGGCAAATTAACCACCGTAAAAAAGCTTTGTGAGCTGACGCTCGGAGCGTTAGGGCGAAGTGACAAAGGACGAATATAGGTCGTTCTGACCCAGAGTCGATCCGCCCCACAGAATTCTGACGACCCTTATATGATAGCTAACCAACCCTAACCCTAATTTGTTAACACTAAAATAAGTGTTTAGACCTCTGGATCATTAAAATCAGTGCTTAGACACAATAATACGTGGGGTATATCGACTTGGGGGCGGAACGAACGGTTACTCGAAGGACTTAACGCTCGTTGGTTATTTACCCTGGTCAAGTCGTTTGTTAAAACGCTAAAATATTGAGTAAATGACGTAACTTTTCCCTAGATCCAGCCTTCTGAGGTCCAGTCAGTCAGTTTTAAAGTTGACTAATGGTGAACTGTGAAATCCAAAAACCTACACTCAAAAGTAAAGAGTCTTTGGATAACAATCAAATTTCAAAATTTTGTCAGGCAAAATGGATGGGGGGGGGGGGGTGGGGGCGGTGTAGGGCATGGGGTGGGGATTTTGATTTTGATTTTGATTCATTAAAAAAAATTAAATTTCCCTCACCTGGGACAATATAATTGGTCAAAATCCCCACCCGGCGGCAAGTGAAAGTGGTCGAATGTCCTTCGTACGATCAAAATCGCAACCCTGGGGACATGCGTACCATCAAAATTACTACCCTGGCGACAGACCCCACGATCAAACTCCCGTCGTTATGCCGACCCCCCTCCCTCGAGCTTAACGTTGATAGGTGCATTAAGCAAGCACACTTTCAAAATCTGAAGGAAGAAAAGGAAGTGATTTTTTTTTATCATACTACCACTCCTAAGAATGTAATCCCTTCAAAGCGGTGCTCCGCAAGCGCGGAGTACTATTGATAAAAAAATGTGCGAGAGAATTTGGTTTTGGTCACCGTACGACTGTCCACCCCTCCATGTATGCCAATGTGAACCCGCGCTTTTTGGCGGGTTGTTGCATAGCCAACTGCGTTTGACACTCCACTGCAGTTCAATCAAAACAAAGAGAATTTTAAAAGACTGCGAAACGCATAGCAAATTTAATAATAATAATAATAATAATAATAATAATAATAATAATAATAATAATAATAATAATAATAATAATAATAATCAATACTTGTGTTGGGCACTTTGAGGTTGCGTCGGAGACAGAGTCGAAAGCCTTGATGAATTGCATTGTGGGATTGTTTTGGGGCACGCATTTTCATCACTGCGTGCGCCAGGGTTTGTGCTACTCCTTGAAGTCCTTGAAAAGCCCCGGAATTTAATTTTGGACTTTAAGAGCGCTTGAAAAGCCCTTGAAAAAAAGAATTTTGTGGAAAACTCGCGCGCAATTCGGAGAAACTAGAAGCACTAAACAAGAGAATACTTAGATTTATATTTACAGATTACATGTCCTGCTACGATGTTCCGGCTTCTAACTAGAGACATCTGTATGCAATGAGCGCATTCCAAAAAGTTCCTCATATTACGGTATAAAACGTCTGGTTTTTTAAAATGATTTTCCTGCTTATATGAAAAATATGTTCTCGATCACTGTACTCCGGTCTTCTTGTTATGTTCTTCGCGGAAAAAAATGCATTCTGTCCCTCAGTAAACTTAACACAATCAGTTAATGGTCTTAATTTTTTTTTTGTTACTTGTCAGCTATATGGTGAAATGAATGCGCTACCTGATTTTAATCCGTACCACTGAATTTACAGGGTTTAAAAGGAGAATTCAGAGCCGCATTTCCGTTTAGCCGCTTCTCTTTTTTTGCATCTGTAATTATAATATATTTAGTTATGTATGCGTATGTGTTATATATTTTAACTTTAATGTAATGTCGCGAAGATATGTTCTCTTGTAGCTACTTAAATTCAAGAACAAATACAGAGGATATTACATGGTTGCGCTACGCTCACTCGTGAAATATTTTTCAACCCGAGAAGAGAAATTTCGTATCTCCAAGCGGCCATGTAATATTCTATTTATTATATAAACACCAATGAAATACTAAATCATTCCACGAAAAGCATCGAAAGGCGCGGTTTTCATTTTTACCACAATTGCTTATAATCTCGCAATCTGATTGGCTAATTTGTCGTTATCGATAATAGTCTAGACAACGCTGCTCGCTTCATGCTCGCGTCAAATTGCCACGCAATGCAATAGCCAATCAGGAACGCTCATTTTGGAAAATAAACCAACCATATCATATTGCGAGAAAGTTATAGATAACGCTTGCTCTTTCTTCGTGTCATGATTTTGGTCACGCTCTGAAATAAACACTTCTTTGGCGTTGAATATTGTGGTAAAAAACAAATCGAAAGTGGTTCCACAACATTTTGACCACTGTGATGACGAATATCGTTGTCGATAAGAGTACAGACAACGCTGAACCACTTTTGATTTGTAAAAATGTAACCATAGCAACAGCGATCATTTCACGTGTGAAAATAACGTTATCTTCACGTGTGAAGATATCATGTTTTCTCCCGAAAGCTCACTTGGTATTTCATTGATGTTTATATAAAAAAAGCTTTTATGTATGTTACCCTCAGCAATGCGCATGCGTACACTTTGTAATCCGCGATCCTAGGGCGTACCATATGGAACATACAATGATTTCTTCGACGAATATCAAAGCGATCGAAATCTTACGTTAAATAGACAAGGGCGGAGTTGAGCTGTGAGTACGAAAGGGATCTGTCTCATATGGTTTAGGGGCCGACATTTCTCTCCCTCACTGCCTACCGGTGGGTAGAGGTAGGTACTGAAAGCAGCGAAGCACCAACCACGTCGCAGGCTCTGGTAAGGCGACGCGCGGGCCGAAATCTCGTGCTTAATCGTCAAGGTACGACGCTCCGGCGCGATGTCCAGGAGGTACCGCTACTATCCCTTTTCCTCTCTTGTTCAAAAATTTCGTCAGCGCATGCGTAAATGTTCTGGCGCTCCGATATGTACTAAGCCAACAACGATGCCGCTTTTTACAAGGAACTGACATTTCAGTTGGTTCTACAGGCATAAACATTACGTAAGAGTCGTGTCTAGTCTTCTCGCACAGGACTTCTCGAGACAGAGGTGAGAGATAGTTTCATGCAGACTGGGGCGCCTAAATTGCTTTGTTTCACGAGTGAAGTTGTCTCTTTGGCCTTTCTGTGGATGAATTGCAGGACGTCGTACCGATACAATTTGGGCAGGTTTTGAAAGTTTTTGACAGCTTTTATTTAATATATATTAATGACATAACCCGTATTACCAAGAATATGGAATTGAGGCTCTAAGCAGATGACACAACCGGTTATGCTGCTAGTAACTCACCTGCGCCCTTGGAATTCTACATCAATAGTGACCTGGCGAGATTATCACAATGGCTTGAAGATAACTACCTCACCATCCATGCCACTAAGAAGCAGGCTATGATTGTTGGCAAATCCAACTATAATTATGAGCTCACCTTAAAGTCAAATGTATGAAGGGGGTAGTTTCTAAAGAAACTGTGGTGCTGCGTCGGTGGGGAAGTAGTATACAAAAATTTGGCGTTATCAACGGAGTTGATAACGTAAATTGGCCACCGTACAGAGATTCTAAAAGCTGACGTTTCGAGCGTTAGCCCTTCGTCAGAGCGAATCTTCGTCAGAGCGATTCGCTCTGATGAAGGGCTAACGCTCGAAACGTCAGCTTTTAGAATCTCTGTACGCTGGCCAATTTACATTATCAACTCCGTTGATAAAACCAAATTTATAAGGTGATATCACCTTAAAGTCAACCGATTGACAATAAGCTCACTTTTTTTCACATATTAAATTGGTTCTAAGTAAAATTCATGTAAAGATAGCCACCTTGCGCAGAATTAGGAATTTTATTGACAGCGACACCGCGCTGAAACTATATAAGTCGTATATTCTACCTCATTTTGACTATTGTAGCCCTCTTCTAATAGGAATTAATCAAACTTTATCTGATAAGTTAGAAAATGCCAGTTATTACGTACTTAGAACTCTCTTCAATCTACCTAGGTCTATTAGTTACGGGCAGATCTTTTTCGTATATTGCGTGCCGCCTCTGGAACAATATACCTTTGCATGTTAGGGAGGCTCCAAATCTTCAGAATTTTGTGGCCAAACTAAGTGTCGTTGTAATTCTGGCTCTTATCAATAAAGGGAAAAATTACTGAGCGCTGATTGGCTGAGACAGAGGGCATTTTTTCTTAATCGAGGGCATTTAATTTTCTGCCTTTTCACAAATATTTCAATAATGTGGCTACTCTACAAACGATTCATATAATTTCTACTTAATGTGCTTGAGAAAAACAAATTCCTCAAAAGCTCCTTCCATGAATTTTCTCGGGCCAACACATGCAACTGGACTCGTCCTTTCCTCCCCAAACGAAAGGAAAGGACTTAGTAACGATATTCCTTAAAAAAATTTTCATCCCCGAAGCGGTTTTTCTTTGGCAGCTCAGTATATTAAAAACTCTCCAAATTTAGACTGCAGCACGTTCCGAGGCACCTGTTTCTACTTAAAAATTAAGGTTCCGTTAGCCGCATGACCTTATGAAACAACTTATACCCCTACTTTAAGACACTGTTTTACACCCAGTGAGACTTTTTAGATCCGTTTCCTCCATGCTTTTTCTTGAATTCATAAATGTTTGACGCATACATTAACACTGTTTTTGATTGGCGGGGGCATGCGCAATACTTGCCAAGAAAGTTGTTTTAATATAGACGGTTCATGGTAACTCCAAGGTCACGTGAATTAAAAAAAAGTTGTACGCTGTATCAAGAGTTCTGGACTTGTAGGAAAGCCAACAACGGCCAGCTTGACTGAAAACTTTCTTAAGTCTTGAAAAATGTTTCAAATCCAAGCATTAAATAAATGTTATCATTTGAGTGACTTGCTGCCGTAGTGAGTTGAGTTTGTGGATTGTGTGGGACTTCCCTCCCTATGGGACCCAGTTACTCATGTAAACGATAAAAAAGTGCGGCGTTCTCGTCTGCGCAGTGCAAACAGTGCCCGGAAAACTACATTGCCGACACCGACAAAAAGCTCGGTATCAGGTCAATGAGCCCCAACGCCAAGAAAAATTCTGCATCGGTTTAGAACTTGCAGATCATTTATGGAACATCAATTCTAACTAACGCACATTGAGGATAAAGAAATTGAGATCGCACAAATTAAAACGAACGAAACAACAGCTTTGATTTTTAAAAGTGAAAAAGCAATAGAAAAAATGCGTAGAATATGACGGGGGATGCGTGGAAAACGCTGAGAAGTCAAATGCAATGAAAGGAGAATTTACCGAAACAGTTCGACATTCTAGCGCGTGCATTTTTAGTCCCTTATAAGGAACGCATCGACCTTTATTTCGTCATCGATGCAATTCGTCTTTTCAGAATCAGACTGTTCTAAGACGGAAAAGTTTTGTTGATATTCAAAGCGGTTTTGTGATTATTAAGTTTTCGTTACTAAAACGTTTTACATGTCATTTATGGCTGCCGTCAAGGAAGGTGAGTTAAGTATTGCGCTTTTTCGCAATCGTTCTTATTTTCGTTTCTGAGATGATCGTCTTGCATTTTTACACAGCCTCAAAGTTAGAGCCCGGTGAAATTGTACCAATACATCAGTTGCTACATCAGATTAATCCACTTGATGAACTTGAACCCGGCGAGATCAGACCGAATTATGTGGTAAGTCAAAAAGTCGAATATTTGGCTTTTCGACAGAGCACTGGCCGTACAAGTGCTTTTACACTGTGGAATGTTCCCGGGGAAAAACCTCTCGAAGCAGAAGAGAAAACCAACAAACTGAACTCACATGTGATGTCTAGTCTGGAAACTGAACAGGGGACACACTGGTGCGAGCGGACGAGCGCTTCCAACACTGCGCCATCCCCACCCATACTAGGGCTATTTCGTACAACGGTTGTATCAAAATGTAGCTACGGGAAATGGATGTGGCCCTGCGACAGTTGCACAAAGCAACACAGCGCCTTATTTGCATAGCTAATAATCTCTCAATAATCTCTTGCTTGAAGAGTCTGCGCAAACGTCTCAAAGATGTGTAAGATATGAACTGTATATGTGAACCAATTAAGTTTTGAGTCTTCCACTGAATGCGCGCCGAAAACTTAGTATTAACGATTGCCGCTTTATTTTCATATTTGCTTTGTTCTTTTCTCAGCCTTACCCTAGAACGCATGCCCCGGCTCATGTCAATTCAGCTTACGGTGGAGTACAATTCGTTGCAATGTAAGTGACTTGTGATGTAGGAATGTGTGCCTGGCGAAGTGTTTGCGCGGGTTTGGATTTTCATGCGGATACAGGGAATTCATCTTTACGTCTTTTTTGGGTCTCTTAATGCCTTAAAGTTAATTTTATTGTTGCTATACCTTTACATACATTGCCCATAGGCTACAAGCCTTAATTAAATGATATCGTGTATACATACAGGTTCTTCATTTTATAACTAGAGAGGTGGGTGATAAGCTTCCTTAAGCGGCCTTCACACGGCAAATTTAAGTTTGCAAATTCGTGATGGCAAACTCAAGTTGGTGTGTGTGTAAGACACAACAACAGTTGTCAAACAAGTTCTATTTGTCGCCAACAGTTTGCCAACGTGTTTGCCGCCTGGTTTTGTGCCGTTCACACACACCAACTTGAGTTTGCCAAACTTGAGTTTGCAAACTCAAGTTTGCCGTTTGAAGGCCGCTATAGAACAAGATGGTCGCCAAATCATTTTCTGTTCTTTTCATTTTGATAGTCAACAATGTTGGTCTGCTAAAATTCAGCCTGGTATTCCTGTCGCCAGATATGTCCCAGCTCAGGTGTGACTTAGTTAAATAAAGAAAAATACATTTTAAAATGTAATTGTGAGGTCATCTATTTCGAAATTCAGTTAAGTAATAACTTACAGAGCGACCGGGAAAACCGTGAACACCTAAAATATGTCAGGAATGCTTTACGTTTTTTTGAGGACTTCACGCGCCAATAACCGTTATTATTAATATACATTCGCGACGGCACCACATGTTGAAAGCAACAATTGATTCGGAGGGCCAGTGAAAGGACAAATACATGCACTGTTCTGTTTCTTTATGAGAAGTTTCAGAGCTTAAAAGACCAGAATCAGCTCAAATTAAACCAATTACCCGGAAAATAAAAAAGCCGACAAAATTTTTGTGACGCAAACAGCAGTAAACACTATGCGGTTTAATTAGCGAGTGGACTTCGTATGCGTGATTGGACAGAAACAACATTCCTGACAATTCAGATGTTCACGGTTTTCCCGGTCGAATTGTGAGTCATATTTAGCTTAAGTTATTTTCTGGGTAACGGCGAATGAAATATCTATAAGATGAGTTCAACATTCCTGTTTAGTATAATTACGTAGGTGATTATTGAAAATGCTCTGCGCTGATTGGTTGCACTTGATGTGACTATCACGTGATCATCACCTAAGCGGGTTTTTCACAATGACCGCGAGGCGTTTTGTCGAGAAGGCACAAAGGGTTTCCTTTGCTTCTTGACAGTAGAGTCATTGTTTTCTATTTGATAAATGTGCTTAATTTTTTTGATATAACCTCACTTCTTTTCGGTAAGCAAGAGATATCATGTGACTTCTAAAAGAGAAAAAAAATGTTCGAATAAGGGAATTTCCATGCATGCTTTTATGACAAGCAGCTGCAGTCTGACGTTTCTCCCGTTTGCCTTTTCACGTAAACGCGAATATTCCTCTATCTTTACGACTATACTGGTCTATTGATTCAAGCCAATCTGTTTCTTTTTTAGCAGCCAGCCCCGAGTTTCCAAGCTCCCGTCACCAATAGCCAACAGAAGAAAATCCAAAGACTAGAAGAACTCCTCAAGTATGTATCTTAATCGATTAAATATAATCTGCTCTTCCATAGTTATAACAGAGCTTGCGATGACATCAGGCAAAGACTATCTAATGAAAATCTAAGAGACACTAGTGTCCTGGAATGCGAAATGTTCACTTCCGGTTGCAGTTCGCCTCTCATGAAAAACTTCTCCTTGCTGAGGCCGCGTGGAACGCTGAATGGAAAATCAGCCATAGAGGAATGTAGCTGGCGCCGTGTTCGCAAGCTCTAACCAATCTTATTATCAAACAATTGTGAAAAGAAGATATATTTTTTTACTTTCAATAGATTTAGAACGCTTCGAAACTTCGAAATTTATATGAAAATTTCATCGGAAGCAAGGACGCTCAACACGCATCTTTCAGCGCGCGCACTTTGCGCCACGCATTTCAGTTAAATGCATTACCGTTAGGAATCATTAAAATGACGAAGACTTAGAAAAACTCGAGGTTGGACGAAACTCAGTTCGAAATCGTGTAGATAAAGTCAAAAGGTATCATTCAAACACAGTCTTAGTTTTAAAGTTTCATCTACTTAAGTAGTTCAAAGGTGATGAATACGCGCAAGACAATGCACTTTTCAAAATTTCGTTGCATCGATTTTTAAGTTCGGTTTCTGTCGAAAAGTGTTTTTCACGAGACGAAATTTATCACATGCTTCCGTTTTTTGTACTGTACATGCTTGCCTCTACAGTAGGTGATCTGGCATAGCATACCACCTGACAAATTGTGCTTTTTTTACAGAGAAACGAAAGATACCTTACAAAAGGAGCGCGAAGACTTCTCTGTAAAATTGAAAAAACAATCGAAAAAAATCAAGGATCTTGAGGCCAAAGACAAATTTCAAAAAAATAAGGTAGGAAGTAACTATGAAATATTTATTAACTTTGATACATCGTTTGTTCAAAATCTGTCAATTAGCTCCATTGACCAATAACAAGCTTTGAAGATCGCTTTTAAAAGAACTACAGTATAATGAAAGGATTTTTGAAATGACAGTCACCGTTGACGATGCGGAACAATTTCACTGTTCCTGTTTTATTTGCACTGGATGAGTTCTATGATCTCTTTCAATCACAGTTTATTTTGTTATATATCCATATAAATGACTTCTATAACAAGAGCTAAAGATGAAGTAATGAAGAACATTAAGTACTTTATGGGACAGCAAGTCTTAAAAGTGATATGTGATTCTCTTCACAGATCAAAGAGCTTAAAGAAGCAAAAGCCTTGGCCGAAGACATGTATGTCACAGTTAATCTTCATTTTGATAGTATTCAGTTAATTCGACTTGTTCTCGGTGTTGAGCAACTATAGTAAAGGTTTATCTACAAGACGTAACTCTTAAGCAACACAAAGTGCTGCACGCTTTTACAAATAAAATACATTTTATGTAATATTTTAGATATTTGCGGCAAATCAGTGTTGATAAGACTGCGAGCATGTTTGTGCTCTTACGGGTGTGTGGTGTTTCCCAGGAGCAACTAAAGTAAATTGGGACGAACGTCTTCATTTCGCATACGAAGGCAGCCGGATATCCGCGCGGACTTGCTGATAGTGCGTATTTGTAATACGCGCATGTAGTATAATATACCTCAATACCATTTCTCTTGACCATTGTGAAGGTGGAAGAAAACTACCGAAGAAAAAGATGCTTTAAGCGCAATGATGCAATCTATGGAGAGAGAAGGATGCAAAATGGCTCGGCTTTTGAAGGTAAACTCTTAAACCTATGAATACCGTGGTAAATAAGAATGAATAACTAACTAAATAAATAAATAAATAAATAAATACCAGATGTCAAGTTGAGAAACGTCTTCATTTTCTAAATTAATTTTTTCTTGAATTTTAAGGCCAAAGAAGAGTCCCTCTCCAAAGCCGAAAGCAAGATTATTGCCTTGGAGTTAGATAACAAAGTTCTACAAAAAGAAAAACATGAAGCAGACAACGAAATTGCACGCCTTAAAGCAGAATGTGAAAAGGTGAGTGAATGTAGGCCACAGGTGCTACAACGACTTTCAGAATTTGTTCAGTAATACGAAGCTAGAAATCTCATTAGGGTACATTTCAAGCACGGCGCGAAAATTCCCCCTCCCCCTCACCCACGGGACAATGTTTGGGTTACTTGCCAACGAGCCTTGTGAACAGCGGTACGACATTGATTGGGGGGGGAGGGGGAGGGGTATCCCGGAGAAGTTTGAAAACAATAAAAGTGTCGTTTTGCCAGTGTGCTCTGTTGGCAAAATGCCTCAACTAATTTTGTCCCCGATTGCCCGTCATTGAAGAATGTGATCTGCTTGCGTAGCGCAAATTCAGCTTCCGGAAATTCTTGTTTAGTTAGCAATGTCAGGATGTTTTCGGCACAAGTTTCATGATCACGTAGACTAATGAGGCCTATTTTTCTTTTTCCTCACCAGTTACAAGATCAAATGGTAGTCAAAGAATCGTAAGTTCATTTCACTAATTTCTTTTGTAACATATAACGTAGCATAATAGTGACAAGATCCCATATTTAAAGAAGAAAGGCTAATCCGTATAATCTTAGACCTTCTTCTTCTTCTGGAGCATTCAATAATTTTAAGAAAACTAACGGAGAACCTTTTTACTTTCCCTTAAGTGGTATAACTAATGCATAGCTTGAATACACCACTGTTGTTAGTTTTGACCGCTTGTTAATTCAGTTATCTGCAAGAGAGTGGAATAAACGATATTTATTTAACCTTAAGAAATCATCGTAAATTGGGTCTTACTAAGCACCGTTAGAGTGCTCATCATTGATATTTTATTTCTTCCTGAAAAGGGAAATATCAATAATTCATTTTAAAAAAGTATTTTTCTCTACTCAGAACTGCTGACAGGATAAACATCTTGGAGGACGAGGTGATTTTTTTGTCAATGTTCTATTATTGAAAAAAAAAAAAAAAAAGCCAGTCTACATATAAAAAATACCGGAAACAGGATCCCATCCTCTATGTTAACCCTCTGTGTCAACCCTGTCGCTTATCTTTCTGTTTTTAGAAACACCTCCCAGGGCGTTTACCAACCTCGTCCAATAGCCAGGGAAAAGCGCCCTGGGGACGAGGTTGGGAGTTTACAAGTGTGTTTCACAATAGCCAATCATAAGAGACCTATGGTCCAGCCACTGATTACAACACGTGCAGCACACCGGAAACACGAACATCAGTTTCAAAATGAAGAAAAGATATAGCAGTTCTAAAAATATATATGTTATTTGCCAGCTGGGAGGTCCGTATAGCGAAAAACTGTGACCGCTGCCCGAGGCGGCAGGCCGAGGGCAGCTTTTTCAAGACCGAGGTCACAGTTTTTCTCTATACGGACCGACCCTTATCTGGTAAACAACTTAATTATTTTTTTCCTCTCTCTCCCTTCCTCTCTGAAATTACTGTTTCAATGACTCGCAACGCGCTTGATAGCGAATGCAGTGTTAAAGCGACTTACAAACTGAACGTTTCAAATTTGAATTCTATTTCCAAACCTCTTGACCAATAAAAAGTAACTTCTGCATGTAAACGGGTTCGGTGTCAAAAAAATGGAAATTTAAGGTCATCACACAAGCTCACGCAACCATGGCTAGGATTCCGCCCGCCGTGAGCAAGCCGGATAAGAAAATTCCGCCCGCTCCCGGAACCAATCAGATTGCAGGATTTGTAAAATTCCGCTCACGCACTGAGAAAAAAAATATAAAAAGATATTGGAAAGTGTTGACTCAAGGGTATAATATGTATGGAGGCTCTGGGTAATGGGCTCCGGGACGGAAATCTTTTTCAGGAAATCGAAATTTCGGGCACCATTTATTGTTGTTTGGTACAGTGATCTTTTTGTGTAGCTTGCATGCTGACTTCAGTTTTGCAAATGTCAGGGTCTCTCTATCTGAAATATCTTTTTCAAATATATGTATTAAGAACTGTTACTTTTTGCTTTTGGTTACAGTTCATCGATGGCCGGCTTGAGTATGCTTGTTTTCTGAAAAATTGTCATGTATGTAAAGTAAAATTTAAAAATGTATTTCTTGCTGCCATTTAGGTCGCCTGTTACAGATCAGCGTACGAGAAGACAGCAATGCAGTAAGTACATATCAGTCTGCAAACATCTGGATTTTTTGGAAAAACAACGACTAGAGTGCCTTTTCGGCAAAACAAACTAAGTCAAGAACTGTAAAAAGTTTATACAGTATCTGTTTTTCCTTGAAAAAAGGGTTTTTAGTCAGTGGAGAGGGGACTTTAATACTTGTATTTAAGGCTTGCGGCTTGTTTAGAAAAAAACGATTGAAATAAAGTGATCTGACCGCCTGAAGAAACGTGGAAACTTGAAGGGATCGGTTACGACCCAAGAGATAAAGATGATCGATATGATATTATGCTAGATTTTCTTTTAAAAGTCTATTTAATCCTTTCTCAGGTTGAAAAGAGTCAGTAAACAATCTGAAGAGAGGAAACATGAAATTGAAAAAATTTGCGAAGAAGCGGAAGAAGAGAAAGCCACACTTTTCAAGAAAATAAAAAGCCTTACCCTTAAATGCTCCAGAAGAGAGAAGATTATTGAGGTGAGAGGAAACTGGTAACAGGTATGGCTTACAGGTATATAGAGCCCGGGTTTTAGTGGGGAATAGGGGTAATTGAGATCTCCCCATCCCCCTTTCTCATCACCAGTTGGTCCGGCTCTTGTTTTTTCCGCGTTCATGTTGTACACTTTTAAAGATAAACTACAATTAAAATTCTTGTCTCTTTGATCAGAATGAAAAAGCCGCACAGGACGAACTTCAGAAGACTATTGAGGTGAGAGTTAGATAGGAATGGAAGTGCTGCTTAATCTGGATGACCTAAACAGCCTCGAAAAAAAAGTCAATCTAATCTCCAACGGTTTTCCTAAAATGTGGAATGTTAGCTTTTCCGATTTCTCTTAAAGGATTTTAAATTAATTTTCAGATTACGCCAAAACGCAATCTTAACTAATTGCGTTCGACATAAGCAGAACGCAATTTCTAATCTTGGGTATCCTGTGCATTGGATGAGCCTTAGCAATCGACCGTCGAACGCACTTCAATAATCCGAGACTACTACTAGTTTCAGGTTCGTTTCGCAATTTCGAATCTTGGGTATCCTGTTGCATACGGTTTTCGTGCGTCTGTTTTTCAGTGCCATCTTGAATTACGTCATACGTGCATGCGCATCTCGGTTTTCATAAGTCATATGCGCAAAAGATTGTTTGGATGGAGTCAATTTTCACCAACACGCTAATTTTTGGCAAGGGACATCTTTTAGTAATTCTCAGACAATTTAAAAAAATCCATATTTTGCAATTTTAGTTTTGTGACGTAAACACACACACATATACATACGTTCCTCTATTTACCCTCGGGGTTGACACGAGGTTGATTAGACCTTTAGCTAGTTGATTAGACCTCTCCACAAGCCTCGCATATTAGTATTTTCTATAGACGTTCTTTTCATATAAAATGTATCGTCTTCGTGGCATCTCGGCTCATCTGGTGATTCCAACAAACGCACTTCATAATAACTGATTACTCCATATATGAGGGTCGAGAGTACAGAGTGATAATGTCCTGGAGCAGCTTGTGACACTGAAGATAAATATATTACTTTACAATACAAATGATCGACCATGGAAATGGCGGTGACAAAGAACATTGGACAAACT
The DNA here is from genome assembly GCF_036669935.1 of Montipora foliosa. Lineage (NCBI taxonomy): Eukaryota > Metazoa > Cnidaria > Anthozoa > Scleractinia > Acroporidae > Montipora > Montipora foliosa. The sequence goes on along the minus strand of NC_090869.1, from coordinate 68,213,156 downwards.
GGAAAAGCCAATAATCTAGTGGCAAGACGGTAGAAGACAACATGGCGTTGATTACAATCTGCTAACAAACAAGTGATACTAAACCGGAGGCCGGGTACTGCACTTAACTGTATCATGGAATGGAGGGAGATATTTTTGCTATATAAAAAATAGCCGAAGTCGGGAGGGAGTAAAGGGAAAGGTTCTGCACTGGCTACCAGTCTCTCTAGTAGTTGGTCTGCCTCTTCAGTGTTTGGGAATTCGTGGTTACTGAATAATACTTTTCAATGGCAAAACACAATGGAATTTTTTTAATTTATTTATGCATGTATTTCTTTCTTATGCCAAATTTTAGAGTGATAAAGCAGTGCGCGATGAACTGCAGAAGATTATCGAGGTGAGTTTTAGACAGCAAATCCGAGTTCCAGATGAGATCTGGGCTCAAATCTCATCTGGAACTTGTATTTTTCCCAGTTTCCAATGGCTGCAATTTCAACGAGTTTTATATAGAAATGAATTAAAAATGATTTTGAACACTAGACACTTGAACCTCGATAAAGATCAACTCCAAGACCAAGTTCTCAAGATGAGGAACTGGAGCGCAGTTCTACCAGGAACCTGAGTGAAAACTGCCAGATATAAGATGGCGATGTCGAGGGCAGAGGTCTTTAGACAATAGGGGGTTTAAGCAACGACAACGGCGACGGCAACGAGAATGTCACAAATCTTACCTATTTAGTAGGCAAAGACAATAGCTTTGCGTGCCCTGAACGCGCGTTTTTCACTTTTGTCCATTGTCCATTTTTCTGCCGTTTTCTGCAAAACAACAACGTGAAATAGCCAAATTTGAGGTGCTATCAAAGACGTCAGCGCTTGAGGATAAATTTTATTTTCTCCCCTAAATTAAGCGACGTTCCGACCAGTGTCATTTTTGAGGAACTACCGTGGCACATCCTTGTTGTATTAAAAAGGTTGAAATGGTGATTACAATAACGTGAATTTATATTTTGAGACGACATTCTCTTTGCTCTCGTCGTTGTATCGTCGTTGCTTCCCTAATTCCGCGAAAATCGAGATATCTCGAGGCATGGGAGGCAATCGGTTCTGCTTGTCCCAACCTCACTGCACTTGCAGGTGTGGTAAAGGGGTTTACTAAATAAGATTTTCCTGAAGGAAATCTAGTCACTTTAAATTTATGCATGCCTTTTTTCTTCTCTCATTTACCAGAACGAAAAAGAAGCACAGGATGAACTTGTAAAGTGAGTCAATTATGTTGCCATATATTATATATCCCCGACATAACGCGAGATCGACCGGAGATGGTCTCGAATTCGACGTTTTTCTTAGCATTTGTTTTACGAAGCTGGCAGACGTTAGAAGCACACGAGTTCACATTAGAACTGTGATGCTTCAAGGCTACTTTAAACAGTAGCTCAGTCGGTAGAGCAGCGGTGATCTAACCCGAAGGTCGTGGTTCAATTCCCACCCTGGTCAGAGTCTTTCTCTGTCATTGTGTGGGCCCATTTCCATCAGTAGGGCTAACGCTCACATGGTTCATATGGGGGAGATACTTAGCACTTCACATTACACTCTAATCAGTTAAGTCTACTTTAACAACAGTCACTGAATAACTTTCTTTCTTGCATCAATTCCCAGGGAAAACAAATCTTTAAAAGAAGGACTCAGAAACTTGCAAAAGGAGACAGAATTACTCTCTCAACAGATTCATTACCTACAGGAGCAGGTTAGGAAAGTTGTCTTCAAATTATAAGAGAGACTTTTTAAGTTTCGCTCAAAAAGCATAGGGCAAACGTCACCCTGCCAACAAAGAAAAATATCAAAGAAGTTATTTCATTTCATCTCATTTCATTTTTTGTCGGTTAGGCTCTGAGCTGGAACTATTGAAACAATAATTTTCCAAGGGACTTTTTTAAGTTACCGAACTCGTTTCCTCTAGTTAGATTCAAAACTCTATTCCGGGTTTCTATCTGGTGTCCTCGATATTGATTAATATTCTTTATGATTAATAAAAAAGTTATATTACTTGACGTAATGGCAAAGGTCTTAAAAAACAGAAAAATAAATAACTAAATAAATAAATAAATGTAAGTATGATCCACTGAAGACATTCCATTCAGTGCTGGCCGAGTGAGATTTGAACCCAATGTATTAGCAGACAAATCCTCAAGCCACTGGAACACACATCTCCTCAGTTAATTAAAGGGTTCATGCCTTTGTTTTACATCAATTTTGTTTCACTGGTTGTTGATAAGGAAGAACATACAATATTTACAATCGAAGTAATATTTAAAGCAAATTCTGTCTTTTTTTTTTTCAGAACCATCATCTCCGAAAATATTCTGGAGTCAAAGGACGTTTTCGACGCGTGCGGCATTTCTTCAGTCGTGTTTCTGAGCGCGTGTTTTAGAGACGTCATATGCACCAAATTTCAGAGACCTCAGAGTTCTACACACGAATTTAAAGACTCTGGTGTTTTTCTTAACCAATGAATTTCCTTAATTAAGGAAATTGCCAATTTTTGCCTTGCAATAGAAAGAGACTAGGCTGAGCATTAATTAGTTATTACAATTGACAATCAATGAGGAGTTTAAGTCCAATTGCAAATTCACATGAGCTCTTGCCACCAAGAATTTTTATAGTTTCTGCCTGCCTATGAACTACAGGAAGTAGTTCTTTTTCAGTTAGTCAGGTACGCTAAATGACTAGAGATGTTTATCGATTTGAACGGGAATTAAGAAATATAAGTGCTGTGGATAGGGATGGGGAAGGGGGGGGGGGGGGGGGGGGGGGGGCGAGGGTAAAAGATACAAAAGTACTCAATCCTTTCCCTATCGATTGAGTATGTAAATGCTGTGGGGTGGGGTAGGATGGGAGAGGGGTGTAAATGGTGCTCAACTTGTTCCCTCTCGATTGGCGGTGTTTAATGCTAAATACAGCGAGCGCTTCGTTGAGGATAGAAACAGTTTGATTCATGGTTAGGATCTTAATTTGCATAGCCATGTGAATATACTGAAAAGACAGATTCGAATATAAAAAAAAATTATTCACTGATGCTACAATGCAGCACGAAATTGTTTCGTCATTTAAAACTCACGTGGTTTTTAATCAATTTTAGTTTTGATTTCAAGAGGGAAAGAGTCAAAGGATAATAAATGAACAGATAAATAGCGCGGAGGATCAGTTTTTCGACAGCAAAGTAACCCATTGAATGCGTTAGAACGTTCAATGAGCTGTCAGAGGAACAAGTCAGTATTTCGTAAAGATATATAATTACTAGGAAGTAAGCATGCACAATCATGATACTGAATACGCTACTCCGATTGTTGGGTATGGTTATTTCCTAGTGATTATGCCTTTTTTCAGCATAATTTTTGTGTCTCTTGTATACATATTAAGGTTGCTTACTACAGTTTTAATGGATTATAACACTTGAAACTTGAAGCAGAAACTTGAAGCAGAAAGGTTTAGGATAGGAACAACAATAAAAGCAAGGTGACACACGCTAACACCAACCCGGTGTGGCCAACACATCACGCATGCGCACAACCATTTCACCCCGTCTTGGCCACACCGGGTTGGTGTTAGCGTATGTCACCTTGCTCTTATTGTTGTTTAGGAAAGGACAGTGCGACTTGATTTCTTTCCGTTCGGTTGTAGCTCTGTTTTATGTATTGCTACCATGAGATTTTTTTCCATTTGTAACGTGACGTAAATTTATTTTAAGCGTAATAAAACACTTTTTACGATTTCCTCGGTCACGGACTTTCTGAGAGTGGAAGAGAGATACTGAACTACTTGAGTCGATCTTTTTTGTGTGTCAAAAGCACTATGCTTTATGGCATGCTGTCATTCTATATAGACATATAGACAGGGCCTACAGTTCACAGTCTTTATCCGAGAAACCTTGCAGACGGAAATACAAAGGCAGCACTTCCTCTTCAGTGTTCGATACCCAGACTCGGCGTTATATGTGGTTGAGTCTGTACCGAGAGGTTTTCTCCGGGTACTCCGGTTTCCCCTGTCCTCAAAAACCAACATTTGACTTTGAGTGTTAATTTCAGTTTACAGTGTCCCCAATTAGTGCTCCAGCGCTAGAACGACTATGCACTAAATAAAGTTCCTTTCCTTTCCTAAGTGTTTAAATGTTACATATACAAGGGTCATCGATCGTGAGAGGATGCGCATTGGACTTAAGGTCCGGACTTTCGTGGTCGTCCTGTTCTGTAGCTTGACTTCATTGATTGAGTTCCCGCAAATACAACAGTATTGTGACGAGGGTGAAATAGAGGATGAAATAGAGTATACTCTCGTAATTGTGGTCCCAAAAACTTACCTGGGGAGATGAGATTGGCAAGGTGCTGTAACATATGGAGTGCTTTCAAATGACAAGAGAGATTTCAGGCGTCATGCAAACCAGCTGTTCCCGCACTTGTGGGAATGTCAGAGTGTTGGAGTAGATGACATCTTAAGTCAATCGCCTCCAGTGGAAACTGAGCATCAATTTTCTGAGCAGAGTGGGCCAACGGAGGAGGAACAAAGGGTACCGATGAGCCACCTACTCCCACAGCCAACTGCCCAAAAATTGAATTTCCAGCTGGGCAATCGGTAGAATGTAGCTCTACTCCAGTGGAGGCAGTTAAAAACACATTTTTTAGGAGATCTACGATTGTCTGTAAGCCACCTCAGAGACTCATAGACGAAATTTAGTTATGTCCTTTGAGCTGTTTTAAAAGTGGCCAGAGCCCATGTTCTTGGTGATGACCAAAAGAAAAGCGCACTCTGGGAGTTCCCGCAAATACAACATTAACCCAGCCACAGGGTTTGATCTCCCGACCTCTTGCACCTAAAAAGGTCAGATTCAACTAAGGGTGCGTTTGATTGTCCGTATTCCGGAATAGGAATACATTGAATAGAAGTTAGAAATCCTTCGTTTATACGAAGATTCACATTAACATTGTCAAACACCAGCTAAAATGCTATCTTAAACATATCTTTATTATCCTCCCTTGTTGCTTCAAAACGCCAGACATACCGGGGCCTTTTTAAATCACCAATGGAACGCACCCTAAGCAGGAGCCCGTCACCCGGGGCGTGCAACTTACCTATTTTCGTGCAACGGCGTTTTCACAAGTAAGGTTATTTTTAGATTGAATTTCCCGCTAATGAGACTCCCACAGGAGCCCGATGACCAATTACAAGAAATTAAGCTGACGTCATAGGGTCACCGAACCGGAACTGCCTTTGTTTTTTGACCTAATTTGCGGGAAGGGCTAGTCTAAAAATAAACCTACTTGTGAAAACGCCGTTTCACAGACGCTGTATGTAAGTTGCACGCTCCAGATGGGCTCCTGCCCTAAGCCATTAGCCTCATGGGCAAAGCATAAAACAAACTTGAACGAAGGACCTGGAAACGAAGGACCGTTAAACGACGTAGACTGGGTACCACTTACAATTTAACATGGCGGACTGAACAGCAAGCGATATCACAATGTTAGTTGTACTGAATACGGTTTTTGAGCTCAGGGGATGGTAAATCTTACTGGTATTGTAAGGGGAAGGAAGCCCCATCTCATATATGGTGTGAAACGAGCGAAAGTGCCGACCAAACTACGTCCACACCTACTGCCAAGGAAAGAAGACGATGGAAGTGAGTCCAACCATTCAAGTCCTTTTGTCATTTGATTCTGCGCCTTGAAAATCATTATAAGAGTTTGCTGAGAGCTGAAAAATCTGTCTCTATCTGTTTACAAAATTTTTAACCTGATGTCTTGTTGAAGCAACTACAGAATTCAGGGTCACATTAGAGCCACCACCATATGCAAATTAGTCGTGAACTCTTAAAACAATTTGATATGACGACAGACAATAATGGACGCTGCATTCTGTAGTTACAGATGTATGCTGTGTTTTGAAAAATACTAAATAAGTTTAATGCATGGTTCAATACGCTAGTTTCGAATTGTGCAGCAACAAAAGAACAGAGTCGAGGTTCAGGGAAATAATTTCTATTTTCCTTTGTTTTGAACAAAACAAACTGCTAATTATCCCACTAAACCTCGACTCTGTCCTTTCGTTGCTGCACAATTCGAAACTAGCCTATAGGCCACTGCGAAAAATACCGTAATACTCTTTGCTTGTCCGCCCAAATTTTGCATAAGCATTGTTTCCAGTTTCTCGTGGGACTTACAATGGTCCCAAGAGAAAACAAAAACAATGCCTATGCAAAATTTGGGCCGATAAAGAGTATTATGGTATTTTCCAAAGTGGCCTATTGTGTCATCATCTACTTCCCCACCCTGGGATGGAACAAAAGCAAAGAGACAATTCACCACCCTGCAATTCCTGCAACCAAATATATGTTTGCTGTAACAAACAGAATATTAAAATTCTGATGGAATTTATTGATGGTAATTGGTTGGATTGAGCACCATGAATGGAGAGTGTCCCTACTGCCTCCTTTCCCCGGAGGGAAATTCGGCATATAATATTATTGATCACTTCATTTCTATTCATGGCATGTCAGCAATGACAACAGCAGGAACAACATTGTATGAGTAATACAATCTACAAGGAACAATGTGACTATCTTCAGGAGGAGATCCCTGTTGATCCCACCTGTTTGAAGGAAATTTGTCAAATCCTGTTTAATAACTGAAAGTCCCCAGTAATGGAATTTTAAGTAGAGGAAAACCAAAAACCAAAATTGTTTTAAAGTATCCATAACCCCAAAATATTTTTTTTTTGCTAAAATGAATCTTTGCACCTGTTCGAAATGCATTGCGGCCATTTTTTCCTTTTGCTAACAAATCCTGCGATTTTATAGACTTCGAAAGTTGTGAAAATCCAAGCATTTTTTGTTCATGACCGAGTCAGAAGGGGAGTGGGTCTATTCCTGATTTGACGTCACAAACTGATTTACATTGCATTAACTCTTTGTAAAAATGCATGCAAAGTAGATTGTGATGTCGAATCAGGAATAGACCCACTCCCCTTCTGACTCGGTCGTGAACAAAAGATGCTTGGATTTTCGCAACTTTCGAAGCCTATAAAATAGCAGGATTTGTTAGAAAAAGGAAAAAATGGCCGCAATGCATTTTGAACAGGTGCAAAGATTCAATTTAGCGAAAAAGATATTTTGGGGTTACGGGCACTTTAAGGCAAAGACATGTGCCCCCTCTTTTACAGAGAAACGTCTTTGGCTTATGAAAGGAGTCCTGAAAAATGTTAAGTTATTTCCTGGATTTGCACGCAAGCTTATCCTTCAGAAACCTTCAAAGCTAATCAAGGTGCAACAAATCTGAAAAGAAGAAAAGTGACAAAACATTCAAATCTCACTAAAACATTGTAATTATAGGGGCACCATGCATACCAGAAATGTTTCGTTTGCTAGGATGTTGGAAGAGCAATGCATTTGAGGATTCATTTTGTAAAGAAGAAGTTCAGTCATTCATGGATTGTGTTTCACGCCAGGTAATCACTTTCATAGGGTGAAATTTGATCCCACAAAATAAACCTATTATCTGTTGACATGTTCCACACAATTTGTTTAATTTGCACATGTATTTTTCAAGTCAACCAGAGATGATGATGTTTATGATGAGTCTGCATGCACTAAGATATTTTACAGAATTGACCATTTTCACCATCCCATAATGCAATACGTTTTGGGGGGTCTTTACTCTTGGGACTGTATCATGCTTCAGTGAACTGGATATCCATTGTTTTAATGCAAATAACCCCCCAAAATGAACTGTATTATGGGATTGGTGAAAAAAGTGAATAAGAATAATGTCTTGGTGAGGTTTTTTTGGCTAGTAGTGTAGGAATTTTCATTGTTAAATCAGATGTAGTAGGTTTTAAACTTAATGATACATATATTTCTAATTGGTTGAAGTGGAAAACACCGTAATACTCTGTTTGTCCCCCCAAATTTTGAATAAGCACTGTTTGTGTTTTCTCTTTGAACCATTTCAAGTCCCAAGAGAAACTGAAAACAATGCTTATGCAAAATTTGGGGGGACCAACAAGGAGTATTATAATGGTATTTTCCAACTTGGCCAACATGTGTTTTTTTTGTGGCAGCTTGAGATGGGAAGACAAAAAAGGACATCGGATTGGACACAAGCTGAGGTCAATGCAACATTGAAGCACTTTACAACATACCTTCAAAGACCTCGAAGCAAATAGACATTTGTGACTGCAAATATTCTGCACACACCTCCAATCCTTTCACAAAGTACAAGTTTGGGTCATTTTAATAAAGAAATGTTTATCCATACTGTTGGCAAGGTATCTTTGGAGTATGTAGTGGGTTTGGTAGACGATGATGGCCTTCGTTATTTGTAAGAAATTGAAGCCTGTATGCATAACTGTTGCAAGGGGTTTTTTTAAAAGTGAAACGTATGACATTATCCCCATCTAGGGGCGGATCCAGGATTTTTCTTAGGAGGGGGTGCACAATACCAATTGTATTAGAAAGCCGTAGGTTACCTTGGGGTGGGGGTGTGCACCCCCTGCCCCTTACCCTTAGATTTGCCCCTGCCATCACACAGTTTGTATATCTTCATACAATACAGTGTCCTTCAAAAATGCAATCTGTAATGGGGGAAAACGATGTTCACATCAGAAACAGAATAACTACAACTAGACCTTTTTTACTTCAATAGTGAAAAGCAACTTCATTTGAAAAACTGAGGATGGAGAGACTTAATACCAAACACCCTAGATCTTTTGTGGACTTTTGTTCCTTGTAAGGTGGTACCGGTACATCATTAGCAGGTCTAAAACATTATTTGGCCAAATAGTGGACACAGTAATGAATACTTCTTACCAAACGAGTCCATACTGAAGGTTATGGACCAAGTGCTTTTTCTGTTGATTTATGGCCCAAGTTTGAAGCATGTGGGCCATAAAATCACTGTTGAGCAAGAAGGAGGGAACCTCTGTTTTTTACAGTGTATCCAGTATTGATCCACTCCCTTGCTCTGTCGTAGCTTTATCTCTGCATATTTCTGTAAGCCTGCAACATTCTCCCATGGAGAAACGAAGTGATGTCTTTTTGTATATCAGCAAATTTTGCTGATATACATTATCGGCTGAGGAGCCACAAGCAGCAGCAGACACACAGGACAAAAAGTTCTATGATGCATGGACCAAGGTTAAGGTTTAAACAAATGACAGTCTTTTCAAAAATAGATCTTGTTTTATTCAGTAAACATATGTTAATACAGATTAAAGAGTAAAATTGATGGTTACAAATAAAAGTCAAAGATAAATAGGTCCCAAAGAAAAAAATTTCGTGACACTTGTGAATGCTTAAAAGGCAGCTCAATTGCATGCCATATTTAATGGAGTGCAGGGTTAACAAGTTTTGACCTCTGAGAGAGTCTGCTTGTAGGACCCAATAAATTAAATTAATTTTGTCCATAAATTCTTTACACTTATAGATTGCATTTATTTTAATTATCTGACATGTAAAAACCTCATTTCTTAGAAAAGCTCATACACTTTCACTTCAAATGGTAAAGATTTAAAATTAATAACTAAATTATGGCCAATTAATTCTATTATTAAGGGAAACCTCAAACTTGGTATTTCATGACACTTGGACAAATGTATTTGTTTTGACACATTTATACAGAAATAGTAAAACAAAAGATGCTTCCTTTTCTGTAAGTATGAATCAAGCCACCCAAACTAAAAATAGAGAATCCTGAAAAGCTTGAAATGTGGCAACCTCTTCCTATCAAAAATGCACCAACAAGACTAACTTTCGCAGAACATTTGTCTTATTATTACCCAGCATTGGTAATGGTCACAGTTGTCATTTATTTGTTATGTTTTGTGATCAACATCCTTCATTGTACAATGTACCAGTAATCACCGCATAAAAAACAAGCTTCCATTCTAATGTTGACCTCAGTTTGCTAGCTAACAATCCTGTTCAACTTCCTTAAGAGCTTTGTCGAACACGGACAATAGCAAGTCAGCATCCTCTTGGCCAAAACACATTGGAGGTTTGATTTTAATGACATTACTGTCTGGTCCATCAGCACTGATCAACACAAACTTCTCTTTTGCTCTGAAAATGACAAGAAGTTTCGAAAATAACGAAAGTGCATTAGTAGTTGCGTGTTCACTTTTCTTCAACTGTCAAATTGAGGGAACCATGATCACAGCCAACCCGGTAGGCTTGCTTGAGTAACAGACAACGGTGCAGGTTCAAACCACCACCAGACCAACACTCTGGGTCTCAAGATAACCGAGGAGAAATTACTGCTGTTGTAATGAGACCCATTAAGGACGGATCATACTACTGTTATTGCGCATAAGTTCTGCACATCTTGAGATACTCCGATTTCCTATGGGTGGTGCTTATTAATACAGAAGTATTTTGTGCGGTTCAAAACCATGCAGAGAAAGCAGAATTTTGCAAGTGCTCTTGGTTAATCCAAAACGAAAATTGGGGGTAACCATGCATTTTTCAGAGATAATTAAGCTTAAATTTGGAAAACAACGCCATACATACATGTAGCTTTGTAGTTATTTTAGAGGTTTTTTCAAATAATGTTGATTAATTATCTTGAAAAATACATGGTTACCCCCAAGTTCCTTTTTGGATTTCACTAACAATTGTTAAAATCTGCTTTTCCTGCATATTTAGTAAACACGCAAAAATACCTTTGAATTAGTAGGTACCGCCTTAATGGTCAGCCTTTAAGTCTTCTAGGTTAAGGACTGTAAATTACCGTAGGGTCTCGTAACCAACATTCCTTAACTCTGTAGGGCATTAATTAAAAAATCCATGTACACTGTTCCTGGCATGGAGTTCCTGGTGTTTTAGACTGATATCTGCAAGCCAGACTAAATTATTGGAGCCTTATTCTGCTGTGCTAAAACTGCAAATGGCCAATGTTCTTCCCACTTGGATAAATAAAAATTAATTACCGGTAATGCCTTGTATGAGACCATCATCAATACAACAGTTTTAGCTCCCTGAAAAACTCTTGGGCAGTTCAAAATATTGATGTATTCAAAGTGAGATGTAAATCAGCAACATTGAAACTTGAATCAAAGCAACAAGTGACTCACCTGTAAACGACTCTCTTTGCTTCTTCAGTGGCAGGTTCCTTTGTTGTAAGATCCTTTACCAGCTCAACCCCAATAAATAGTCCCATACCCCTAGAAAACACACAAACCAGCAACAAATTGTGAAAAAAAGTTAATATGACATCATTTCACCATGAAAGGTCAAGAAAAGCAAATTTATGTGAGAACATATAAAACATGAGCATCAAATAAGTCATTTACTCTACAGATAGCCAATCACTAATAGTGCTTTTGGTACATTATGATCGGTTAGTTTTGGTGTGATCAGCAAATCATTCCTGAGCAACAGAAGTGAGTCAAAATTATTCTTTTCTGAAATAGTTCCAGTGAGTATTTTTTGGGTCCACAAGTTGTTCAGCTTGTTTGGAATGTACTTAATTTAACAATAACATATTATTTTTCACCTCAGTGGCTGTCAATAGGGACCTTAAGCAAGGAAGACAACGACGGCTATGAGAACGCCACAAAACAATAGGTTAATTAGCAAAAATAAATAGCTGTGTATGCCCTGCACATGCAATGTGCAATTTACATTTTGATACATTTCTTTGCTGTTCTCGTCTTGACAATGACGTGAAATGATGAAATTTGAGGTCATGTGGAGGACACGAGCACCTGACAACAAATTTTCAATTTTCTTTCTCAATATCCACACCGTTCTCATCAATTTTATTCTTGGAATGTGGACTCACACTTTCCATGCCGAGTGACTTGGAGTAATCGCAAGTTACTAACAATAACGGGAAATGACATTTTCAGACGACGGTCTCGTAGCCGTCGTTGTCATCTTTACTTAAGGTCCGTACTGTTTAAGTTCACAGGACTGTGAACTACTGAGGTGAAATCAATGATATTCATTAAATACCATGAAATAAATTGAAAATAAACAAAAATCAATAAAGCTTATTTACAAGAAATAATTATTGCATGTTTCAATATGATCCATAAAATTGAGGAATCTTTGAACCAGAGGACAGGCTGCCTGTAGTCTTTTTTTTTCAAGTTCTGCCAAATTGTACAAAATTGAATTTGATAGCAAGAATGGGGCCAAAATGTTTGCCATATGTGATTAGGTTGTCTTTGGTCCTTGTCATTGCTGGATGCCAGGCCCTTTTCTCCAATTAGTACAAAAAACCAAGGACAATCACCTGACTTCTCCCATGAGTCTATGCTTTGGTTGTAATTCTCGCAGTTGTCCCATCAGATAGTTGCCCACTTCGTGAGCATGTTGCTGTAGATTTTCATTCTCAATAATGTCTAACACAGCATTACCAACTGCACATGCCACAGGATTACCACCATACTGCAACACAAACACATTTATCTCAGTCTAAAATTTTGGGCGTGTTTGTCTCTTCAATATCCCTTTACGGCAATAACAAATTGCAGCCTGAAATTACGACGTTTCCTCGCATCTCTCATGGGGTCTCAAACGCAACGTTTTTTGGGGTGATACTGTAGAGATGACAAAATCAATAAATGCATCAACTGGGATGATCAGATGTTACCTGAAAACCAAACCATTCACTGAAATAATAGTGCAAAAGTGAAACTTAAACTTTCATTTCTCTTAACTAAGCAGGATTTATATTTATCTAGGTCTCATCAATCATAAACTGTTTGCGATAAAAGGGGACCTTCTGTGATAAAGTAACCATCATAACTTTTTTATATTTCCAATCCCTTCATCGGATTTTGTCCAAATCTCTGCAGCAAACAGCACATGGATGCAATAAACTGTTGCAAGTTACATGTATCTTCCTTTTGGAAACCGAACCAAACTTATGTGAATTTAAAAGGATGAGACAGGGCCAAAAAAAAAATTATCTTTCTCTCTATCAGTATTCATCCAGTTGGCTTTAGGACAAATTTGCATAAATCACCCCTGATTACATTTCATGTACTAATTAAATTGCAAAATTTCAAGTGGAATGTTTTTTTTTTAAATTTTGAACCCTGCAAGGTGGTGCTTATCTGATAAAACAACTGAAAACATGAAAGACTCAGCGTTGCTTTCTGCATTCAATTCAACTGAAATTCTGTAATGAACCTACTGTATTGAAATATGTAATGCCAGTGGTAGCGAAAGATTCCGCCAGTTCAGGTGTCGTTACAACAACTGCCATTGGAAAGCCATTTCCAATGGGCTTACCTAGCGTGACAATGTCAGGAACAACACCTACAGAAATGCACAGTTATGATCTGGCATATTGTTATCTGACACAACACTGTTAGACTCTTGTACCATCGTATTAAATACCAATAATAGTACTCATTAGTAATACAAACAAAACACTAACACTTAGGCTAATACTTTAATAATAATAATAATAATAATAATAATAATAATTATTATTATTATTATTATTATTATTATTATTATTATCATTATTATAATAACACACACAAAATTATAATTTGCACACACACACACAAAATTATAATTGGCACAGCACTCCTAAATATCTCCCCTGTTTTTCAAAAATTATATCTAGAGTACAAGTTCTCTTTACATCTTGAAAATATCCAAGGGCATGCCTGAAAACTAACTGCAGTGCTGATGGGGGCGCAAGGGTTTGCAGTCAGATGCAGTATTGTGTTATTTTTGCAGAAATTTGGATTTTCGTCTGCAGTATTGCGATTTTACAAGACAAAGTGGTTTTTACCAATGAGGATGGGGTATTTTAATGTTTTTTCTGTGTGGTTTTGTGGTCTTCAGACCCCCCTTTTGCCCCCCTAGTGCCGATATTTGGGAATGACGTGCCAGATTTTGGATTGAGTAAAAGAAATGTAAGGCAATAGGTTACTTAGGGTCGATTGGCGATTCTCGTCGCATGCAGCAAGCTTACGACAAGCCTACAACTCATCTATGATTGCCGTGTATTTGAGAAAACATGTGTTGTAAGCTGGTCACATGCGCCAAAAATCTTACCGTGCAAATCGGCCCTTAGACCATGAAGTAAGGCAGTGGATAGAACTCACAAGTTGCTCTTTATAAAACATTTGCCCAGAAAAAAAAAAACATGTCTAGCTTTATCAATATTATTAATTTTCTTATTACGTGTGCAATGAGTGGTGTAACCCTCCCTGAGAGCCTAAACAAAGGCAAACCAAAGCAGTTTACCCAATAAAATTTATTAATCAAGACTACGTTTGAGTAGAAAGTAGATTGCAACAACCAAAGGTCCCTTCATTTCCCTGACATCTGACATTACGTTTGTTTCCCATTATACTATAAGTGAAAACTGTTCCCCAATAATTCTTTGTAAAGGGCTGGTCTCCTTTGGGTCAGCAATTAATATTATAACATTAAGCATGAAATCTAGTTGGATTCCTATCTGCTGTTGACTTGACTTACTTTCTCAATTTAAGACTCTGCCTCAAATAAACCCCACCCTCAAATAATACAGCATTTAAATTATGCCTAATAGATAAAACATTATCCACTAAACAGCTTGCCCAGTGTGGCTTAACTCAATGCAGTAACTTATAGTGCCTTCAGCAAAAAAAAAACCACTGCAGTGGTTAATTATGCAAGTACATGTTTGTACGGTAGTGTAACTGTGTTCATCCATTTCAGACAAAAAGGGACCAGATAAATAATATTAAATAACATATTAGCCAATAGCCTAATTCTTACTTTCCCTTCCATTCAGTTTTTTTTTAAACCCGGCTGTTATTTTTAGGAAACACTGCTCACCAGCTGCACTTACCTTGTGCTTCAAATGCCCAGAAGTACTTCCCAGCTCGTCCAAACCCAACTTGCACTTCGTCTGCAATACACACACCACCAGCTTCTCGCACATATCTTTAAAGGTCAAAATATAAAAATAATAAAAATAAGTCAGGAGGAGCCTAGCCCAGTAACTGGGGTTTGGGTATGGATATGCATTTGGCCATGCACTGCATGAATACCACATCTTCAGTCATCCTAAATAACTCCTGCCAGTCGAGGTGGTTAACCTCAACAACAAAATTTCGATGCACGTGAAAAATCATGTGATTACACCAGGTATTAATAATATACATGAAAAAAATTCAAGATCATTGGTTAAGCAGAAGTAATGCACAGTCATGTATCACGCCATGAATAATTGCGCCATCCAGGACTTGCATTTGATTGGCTATCAATGCAATAAATTCACCTTCATTGCACTTTTTCAAGTTTCTGCACTACATGTATTTCACTTTTCTGCACTCCGTTTGGGATTAACTGACCTACTCTCAGCCAATCAAGGCACTGAAATTTTTTCATGTATATTATTGGTATGGGTGATTTCGAGACTTCAAGTGCAATTTGGTATAAATTAGCAAGAATAAAATTTTCAAGACTGAGAAAATTGCACAAGCCCATAGGGTGAGTGCAATTTGTGGTCTTTGTGCTCATTTATTCCAAATTGCAAGAGAAAAATCATTACATTTTCAAGACGGTTAAGCAGAATTGCACCATGAGTTCCACTATCCAGGCTCGCATTTGATTGGCTATCAATGTAAAAATTTCACTTTATTGCACTAATTTCAACTTTCTGCACTGAAAATTTTAATTGTTTCATGCAAATTAGTAGTGTACTTAGGTAATCACATGATTTCGAGTGCAGTTTGAAAATAAATAAGCACAAGCAAAATTTTTCAAAGACAAAATTGGGCAAATGCTAGCTTATTTATTCCAAATTGCACAAGAAAAATTATGTGATTACTTTTTAATAGATGTAATATACATGAAAAAATTTCAAGATGAGATTGTACATGTAATTAACGAGAAGAAATGCACACGTATAGCAACGCAATTATGTAAAAATTGTGCCATTGGCCATTGCATTTAATTGGCCATCTGAGACTTTCTTTGATCATTGACCAATCAGAATGCTTCCACGGTTGTTACCTCTTTTTGCACTGAATTGTTGCCTCTTTTCTGCACTGCGTTACCTGGAAACTGCATTATTTTCTCTTAGCCAATCAGAAAAGAGAAATTTTTCTATGAGTATTATTATACATAAAATACTATTATGGCATCAAGGCTTACTTGTAAACATTTTTCAAGTAGTTTGGAGGGTAGACAATCTGGCCACCACAGCCTTGCATTGACTCACTGATGAAGCCTGCAATCTGGAAAAGTTAATAACTGAAAACCATTCAACAAATAAATCCAAGAATCAAAGAGATAAAACGAAGATGAATATTCAAATAGTTTTGCAGAGGTTCAGGTCTGTGCCATGTTTGTGCGGGAAATATTCAAAGAAATGTTTTACTCAAATTTATAAGGCTTTGTATGGAGACGCCATGTTTTTGTCCCTCTGAGGGGCACAAATATGGCTGCCAGAAACTACCAAAAACATATGTCATGGAGTTTTGCTATAAAAAGCCAGTAATCGTCTTCTGAGGGCTCATAAACATCTATTTGAGTACATGTACTTATTCTCATACAAGGACTGTTCAGATCGCAAAATCTCAGTGGATAAATTACTTTTTTAACCTACATGACAGCATTCTCGGCCGCCATTTTAATTAATATCATGTCACACAAAAGCTTAGAAATTCAATCTTGCTTTATTACAAGACGAAAAACCCTATCAAACTGAAAATTTGTGGGAAGATATTATTAAGTCTCCATCTGTTCTATTAACTTAATAGACTAAAACATCAAAAGGTTTTAAGGGCCGTGCCTACTACACTGCACATAGTTACGTTCTGCTCATCTCGAGATAGTCGGGTTTCCTATCGGTGATGCTTACTAATACAGGGATATTTTTGCGTGGTTTCAATTTATGCAGAGAAAGTAGATCTTAGTAAGTATTATTGGTATCCAAAAATAACATTGGGGGCAACCATGCATTTTTCAGAGATAATTAAGCTTCAATTTGAGAAAGAATGCCATACATGGCTTTGCATTCAAAAGCTTTTTACAAATATTGTTCATGAATTATCTATGAAAAATGCATGGTTACCCCCAATTTTCATTTTCGATTTCAATAACACTTGTTAAGATCTACATTTCCCGCATAATCATAAACCGGGGCAAAAGTACCTTTGAATTAGTAGGCACCGTCTTTAAAATTCCTTATTTTTTAATTTTGATGTCACATGAAAACCAAGAATAAGGAATGGGAAAAAGTTGTCTATTTCAAGGCTTTAACACCTGGACATCAATGTCCAGTTTTGTAGGATAATAATAATTTTATTATTGGGACTTAGCAGAAAAAGTAAGACCAAGATACATGTGTACAGCCAGTTTTTTCTTTTATCAAGTCTATCCTCCTCTTTTTAAATGAAAATAAATTTATTGACCCTGATAATAATAAGAATGTATAAAAAAATAAACAAAATGAATAGCACAGGCCTGGAGTGAAAAGAGAAACTGGTATGCAGCCATTGGTGCTACAGTATATGACAGAAAATGACTTCAATGACGATGATAATGACCATTTATAGAGGTTAAGTACATTGTGTACAAATTTACCTTCTTTCCATTATTGTGTGCTTGATCAATAATTTTCTTGACTTCCATAGCATATTTTTCTCCCAGTTCAGGAGTAGCTTCACCTTGATGCATACCGCGGTATGGATCTGCAGTTGGTGCAATGTGGATGTGATCCTTCTTCCCTTTGGCGCCCAGCTTTTTGAACTTGTAAGGACTAATGTCAATAAGCGAGGCTGTGTGGCCATGGTATGCACTTTTAACAAAAAAATGACAGGCAATTTATTAAACATTGTCGCTAATTTCCCCAAATGTTTGAATTACTCATCCTTTTATAAAAAAAGAACAAAAAGGCAATAAGTACAAAATTTAATAATAACTGGTCTTAAGTTGAGTCAAAATTTCAAGTAAGAACAAGACTTAGACATAAAACAAAATATAAAGGTGGCCATCCAGATCAGGTGCCATCCTCCATCTTAAATAGAGATGGGGACTACAAATTTTGACGTTTTTTTGTCAAGTGCTTGAATGTAAAATAGTAAAGTAAAATGGTGAAGTCACTTGAAAACAATAATCTGAACAAAGGGCGTGTTTGTGTTACACCAATAGGCGAATCTTTAAGAATGAGACTCGTACCAGGCTCCCAACATGCAAAATAACGCATTGAACTTTGAATGTTAACGAAATTGAAGGTGACAAAGGTTTTTTAGCCTTTTCCCAAGGTAAGTCATCTTTAAAATGGCATATTTATGCAGGAATTCCTAAGAAACTTGTTGATTTATGTTTTATTTTACGAATGTTACATGTTTTTTTGTGAATTGTGCGATCGGATGGGATTTTAGGTCGATTGTGCGAAATCACACAATCGCATAATATCAGGAGGCCTGAAGAATGGCATTTTTCGATCTGATCAGTTTTTCAAAATCCAGTGTCCAGTTTGTAACATACCCATCAAGAGTGATAATATCTTCCGAGTCAGCGTTCTGTCTTGCGATTCTCAAGGCAAGATCATTAGCTTCGGACCTGAAAAAATATAATTTATACATTAAATATTAATTTAAATGACCATCAATTAAATAAATTATTTAAGATGTATTTACCGATCATAAAGTACATGAGCACTGAAGTTGTAGGTTATTTTATCCTCAAAACCAAAATACAAAAAAAAAAAAACTACAGAATGTTAGAACCCTGATTCCAAAGTACCAAATGAGACAGACAGAACATTTGAATTTACTGCGATTTTCATAATTCTGTGGTATTTCAGCTTCAAGTGCAAAAACTGTGTTTTAGCTTCCATCAAGCAAATATCCGAACATAGCCGGGAACATCGACTTCAACTAGGGAAAGTCAATTGGAGTTTTTGTTTAGTTCACAGCTCGAATACCATTATGATATCTTTTAAGAGGTTCTTCATTTAAAAGATTTGTACACATTCCATCGGCGTCAATTTCAAATGTATAAATGTACCGTGGGAACCAAAGATGTTGATTGGTAGGTTATGTCACTATCAATTGATTTCAGCCTCCCTGGTTTTGGTTCAACTCTCAGTTTAGCGTCAGAAGTTTGATTAACTTCACACCCCTGAAACCAACAAGTATACCCCATGATTGCTGCTTATGGTCATTCATAAATACCTGTAATTCATTAATCTACTTTTCACTGGTTAGTGGGTTGTCTAGTGTGTTTTCCTCAGGCAACCTGGCTTTGTTTTTTTAATACTGGTTGCCTGGTAAACTTTCTGGTCGTCTCTGACAACTGGACGACCGCTAATTTCGAGCACCGGTTAAACGCTTCAAGGTCATTAGCTTCTATACAAACTCACCCACTGCAAACAAAGTAACAACACCTAAGCTCTGGTGGAAGGGTAGAAACCAGCCTTTTTGCATAGGTCACAATGATGTCGTACAGAAAACGGCTGTTGGTATTTAATGTTGCCATCTGCTCGTGACACACTTTAACAACATGGGGATGACAATGGCCGACTAGAATGAAATAAAAGTTCATAACATTAACACACTGACCCATGGGAGTGAGACTATAGATTTTACTAAGTCTAATGCCAGACGTCAATGGGAAGCAGTTCAGGAGAAAATGGGCTAGCTAAAGACCACTGATGGCAGATGTCATTCATCAGTGACAGGTAAGACATACATGTAATCTGAACACTAAAACTAAAAACACTTGATCTTCTCATGTAGAAACACACGGAGAAAAGGCTCAGCTACAATTCCTCCCCCTTGATCTCCTCATACAAAGTTTGGCTTATTGTAGGACAGTGTCCCAATTAAAATAATTTATAATGAAAGATTAAATTTCATGCACTTACATGTAGTGTTGGAAAATTTAAAATGCAAAAATAAAATCATAAAAACAAGAGCAAGGGAAGAATCCTTAACTCTTCATTACCCTTATAAATGCCCAAGTAAAAAGATTCAAAGTCAAATTTAACAGATCTGCAGCACATACCATGAGTGACATTATTGACACAATCTAAGTATCTGTTGTCCTTCTCATCATACATATACTGTCCCCTTGCATAAGCAATCTTGATTGGATTTTCTTTAAAATGTACCTCACAAGATTTTCTTTAAAATAAAAGGACAAATTTTCATTATACATTATTGTGGAGATGATTTTTAAGCTGAAATCGTGTCCTTTAGGTGCTCATTTCCTTTTCATGATCATTTGTTATTCACCTGCAAAGCTTTACAATATAATTTATTGATTAAGTTCAGATGGATGAACATTGCAATATCCAGGGCAAACACTTGCCATTGGGCATTATCCATTTGGAATTCCCTAAGACTGGCCTTTTGAGTTTCAAAAGTCCGTTTCTGTTCCATTTGTTAAAGATCAAATTGTTTTCTGTGTCATTTGCCTTTGAAGTTTCCTGAAAAAACTGGAAAATGATTTATGAAACATGCCCTTGTTGCAGCCCATTAACCTTCAACTTTACTCCTGGCCAATATAGGATTGGACCAATTTCATTTCCTTGGAAAGTTCAATTCCTGTCTCCAAAGAAGAGAAACACCTCAAGGTCTGTAACAACAGCAGAATGTTCGTGTCATGGGAATCAACTGATTATTAATATATTCAACAACGTGATGCCACCATGTATGGTGGTGGACTTTGACCGCTTGTGTGTACATAAGCCCTTGTAAGCCCCATGCTTCCCTCTCTCTGACCGAGGTGGGAAATTGTTAGGAAGACGCAAAATTGCCGCTATGAATGATTCTTTGCAAAGTGAATTTTGCTCTCTTGCCTCACTGGAATCGACTCAGGGAAGCCTACAGTGACGCACATGAATAACTGTGACTCGTAGAAGATTCCTTCACCAATATTTTATATTCGTCATTCCGGTCAACGAAGCGAACACAAAATCGTAAATACTCAACTACTGAGAGTTATCTTAACAATTATGGTAGCTGTAGCTTCGAACAACGAACGACACGTTCATTTGATCGCCTTTTTTTCCCAGTGCGAGCAAGAATTATTAAACAATTAAAACCAAACATCGTGGGGAGTTACGCAACCTTAAAGGCAAATTCAAGACTGGTATGGGCAACGCTTAATTAAACCTTATAAACTATATTTTTGAACTAAACAAATTCCATTTCAATGAAACTCACCCAATGTAATCGTCCCTTAGTTTCATGATTTCGTCTTTCGAAAGGCCACTGCTTTTCTTGTCTTCATTTTCAGCGACAGCGCTAGCCGTAGTTTTGTTAAATTTTTTACCGGCTTCAGAGTCGTGGTGGTAACCGTTTTTAAACCGGTCGTTCACAAAGCTAGTTTCATCATGAAGCTTTGCTCTCTTGGCAGCGCTCATTGTGTGTTTGGTATGGTGGAAGCCGGTATGGTAAAGGGTTTCCTTGCCTCGTAGTTTCTTCCAACCGGAAAAAAGCGCCAAATTAAACAGTCGTCAATTCTTCTTTGTCGTCTCTTTTGACGACGACAAAATTTTTTTTGTCACGAGACTAAATTTACATGTACCGGTTTTTCAAGTTTTGGCGGTTTTCGTTAAGTATGGGAGAGATTAAGCATCGTGTTTGCGTTTGCGGCAAACGTCGGACTTAAGTTTGCGTTTTGCCAAAAATGGAAGAAACTCGTTTGATATGAGCTGATTTCCGTGCGTGTTAGCAGCAGGTATTAAGTAACTTTTTTGAAAGAGAAAGACGAGTTGGAATAACATAATTTCCATGCTTTTATGGCAAGCAGCAGCCCACCGTTTCACGTCGGACTAAAAAAAGTGGAAGAAACTCGTTAGATATGAGCTCATTTCTTGGCTGTTAGCAGCAGGTATCAAGTGACTTTTTAAAAGAAAGAGACTAGTTCGAATAGGTCTAACATCATGCTTTTATGCCAAGCAGCAGCCCACCGTTTCACGTAACCGCGATGCTTTATCTCTCTAATATTACTGCCCGAACCGGAAAAATAACGGGCCAAACATACGCACAAAATTTAAATTTCTAGCAAAATATTGTTTCTATGGAAAGTGAGTGTTAGTCCAACACATACCGTCATGCAACCTCGTTCCCAGGGTTCTCTCCTACTCTTTCCAGGGGAAGAGTAGGAGAGAACCCTGGGAACGAGGTTGACCGTCATGTTTAGGGTCTGACGGCACAAGCGATCAATTGGCTCCAACGCCCGTCGTAATCAGGTTTCAATATTCTTCTGGTCGAAGGAAGCGGTTCGATCAGAGGGAACTTTTCTCAGACACCAATTCAATACCCAACAAATTACAACAAACAAAGCCTTTTTTTCTTGGATTTTGTTTTGATACGCGCGGTTTGCTAGGTACGACACTGCAAAGAGCCGAAGCACGTTTTGAATAATATAATAACATACTTTTCACCTTTTGATAGTACTGGTAAATTTTAGTTTATCCTTCATCCTTTCTTTTTCGTCAGAGGCTCCGTCACACAACACTTTATCATGCAACATCTGTAAGTCACGCACATCGTTCCTGGGCAAACTAAAGGCGCTGTTACACTGTAAAATGTTTCGTGCAAGTCTTGCAATGTTTCGGCGACACTGTGGCGGGACAAGTTGCACGAAACATTTCACTGTGTGACATACCCTGCAACGGCCAAAATCGTTGCGAGACAAGCTGCAAGAGCCGTTGCCGAAAGTTCTACTTTTCGTGCAACTGGTCTCGCAACGATTTTGGCCGTTGCAGGGCGGCAGGTATTTTTTGCAGGTTGCAGGTTGAAATTTCATTATAACTGGAAAAACGCTGGCACTAAAAAGGAAGGTAAAGCGATAGACTTGCCGTGACCGTTACATGAATAGCTAACCCAGGCATAAAAACTTTTCCTTACGCATAATTGGGCTTTAGGTTAGCTGTTCATGTAACAGTCACGGCAAGTCTATCGCTTTACCTTTCTTTTTAGTGCCAGCGGTTTTCCAGTTATAATAAAATTTCAACCCGCAACCTGCAAAAAATACCTGCCGGTTGCAGGGTATGTTACACCGTGAAATGTTTCGCGCAACTTGTCCCGCCACAGTGTCGCCAAAACATTGCGAGACAAGTTGCAAGAAGTTTCACAGTGTAACAGCGCCTAAAGCAATTACATCTGTAGCCTGAGGTAGCGTTTTACACGAACTCGGTTTCACATCGACATGGTTTCATGACTTCGAAACCGCGTCAAAACCGATGCGGTTTGGAAGTGTTTACACGGAACCGTTTTAGGCAGAAAACCCGAGTCGTGATGGTATGAGCGAGCGCTGCACCACGTGCTAAATTCACTATTTTTGAATTGAACAATGCAAATTTCGCGTCAAAATTGTAACCGTATTCAAATCGATGCGGTTTTCACTGTTTACACGACAGATGAAACCGCATCGTTTTGAAAACGCTCCACTTTTGGCAGCGGTTTCAAATCGACACGGTTTCGGCAACAGTCTCTGGCAGCGTTTACACGAACTTGGTTTCATTTGTAACCGCATCGATTTCGATGCTGTTATCGAGACTGTTATCGAAACCGCGTCAATTTGAAACCGGTACCAGAAGTGTAACGTTTTCAAAACGATGCGGTTTCATCTGTCGTGTAAACAGCGAAACCGCATCGATTTGAAGACAGTTACTATTTTGGCGCGAAATTTGCATTGCTCAATTCACAATAGTGAATTTAGCACGTAGTGCAGCACTCGCTTATGCCATTATGACTTGGAATTTCTGGCGAAAACGGTTCCGTGTAAACACTTCCAAACCGCATCGATTTTGACGCGGTTTCGAAGTCATGAAACCGTGTCGATGTGAAACCGAGTTCATGTAAACGTTGCCTCTGATTCATAGCCGGTCCAGGTCGCTTGTGTCACGCACTCTACTAGGGAGTAGAGTGCGTGACACGAGCGACCTGGACCGTCTGAGAATCAGGCTCTTACATACGCGGCGAAATAGGACTTACGAGGAGGAACAAATATATTTTCCCTTTCTTCAGCGAAGAATAACCGGCGAAAAGCAAAGATGCCAAAATAAAGGGTTCAATAGTAATAAACACGCGAACCTTTCTGCAATTATTTTCAGTTCAGCAAGAGGTTACAACGCATTTTTAATTAAATAGTTCACATATCAAGAAATATTGGTCATGTTAAAAATAATTTGCGGTGAAATTTTTTTGTGAAACGTTATTTCTTGACATTAAATTGTCATGTCAGCAGCGTAGCCGGCACACAACACAACGCACTAAGGTGTGTTGTCTTTGTACGAGTCTGAATCAGGCTCTAGCGTGTAAACCAAGGTGGCGTCAGATTCTCCTAGTCCAGTTGCTACTTCATCGTCTGTGTCGCATTCGTATTTGTCCTGCAACTCGCGCATGAAAGGGTAGAGTTTAACGGTAACGGAACTTGCCGCACGGATTTCTTTGCCGTATCGCATCATCACCGTCCAAACATCACCTGAAAAAGAAATCAAAGGAAGAATATTACAAAAAGAAAAAAACAGGGGAGGTGTCTTTACGAAAACAGCAAATAACATGCTCTCGCAACAATACCCACCAACTGTTAACTTTCTTTCTGTGACGAAAGAATGGATATTTAGAAGATCTCCAGCCAACTCCTGAAAGAATAAGACGATACGTCAGGAAATACTGAAGTTTTCCTCGCACTTACCTGGACAATTAAAGTAATTGTCTCTTATAGACATCTGAAAAATTCAAATGGCTTCAACTGGATTACGCCCGATCAATTGTGTGGCTTCATAGTTCAGCCACCAACTAAGTGGCTTCATAGCTTCAGTTGGTAGAGCATTGCACCGGCATCGCAGAGGTCCTGGGTTCGAATCCCGTTGAAGGCACCTGAAATTTTCAGGCGTCTTTATTGTTCGACACCAGGAGCTCATCAAGAGGAGCCTCTAATTCCTTGAGTCAACCCTTTCCCGAGTAAATTTATTTTTAGGAACAGGTTTTTCCCGCAAAAAGTATCATAATTCCCTTGACGCTGTGATAGCTCTGTTTTGATTGGTTTTTACAACAGTGGGCGTGCTGAATGTCCCAAGGGAGATTGGCTTTTACAACAGTGAGCGTGCTGAATCTCCCAAGGGAGGTGTTCTATAAATAAATCTACTCGGGAAAGGGTTGACTCCGAGGCCAAGTATGGAAGATAGAGGCTCCTCTTAATGAGCTCCTGTTCGACACTAACGCATTGCAATACGCCATTTCCGAGTTGAAGCCTGCCTCATCTTCAAAGCGAGTCTAAGTGCGAAGTTTTTGTTATGAAAATTAGTTTTCATTCATATGTAAAGTAGAACTAATTACCATTACAAAAACTTCGCACTTAGACTCGCTTTGAAGAGGAGGCAGACATGAACTCGAAAATGGCCTATTTTTGTTAGATTAATATTTTGCGGAACGATTTGATTTGCATCGAAGAAAGTGTCTAGTAATATGACGTAGTCATCGCAAACACGATAAAAAAAATAAAGTACGTGGAAGGGGGTTGCATCTCAATATATGTTTGCGTTACTTCAAGTTTTCCTGAATTATAGCAACTTATCTTAACGAAATGGCCAGAGATGACTCTTCTTCCTGGCAAAAAGATCTCTGCACATCTTTCGACCAAATGTCAAGGAATGTTTCAGACGTGTGTAAATGTCTCGGTGAACAACTTTTGCCCAGTCTGGACCGGAGAAAAACTCCCATGCACTCAACAATAGGAAACATATTTGTTGAACACATATGAGTACCAAACTTGCGTTACACTCACATCGTCACCAAACGTGAAATAAACAAGGTCTCTTGAGCAAGCTCCAGATGCCATCATTTGAATCAATCCTGAAAACGTGACAGCATACACAAAATATCAACATCAGTTGATTGGTTTAGACTGTTTTCATGAAAAGGTCTTGGAAACAAAAAGATTCCACGACTTCAAAGTTACAAACTACAAATACACACTCCAATTACTGCTTGTTATAACGGCAACTGCTTCGGCGCTTTCCTCTCGTCCGGATTTCGCGCAGCCATTTTTTGCTCTTGTTTTTCTTTTCGCGTATTACTCTTTACGGGGATAAAGAGAGGAACTGCTTGCAGTCTCTACTTGAATACACGTTTTTTCGATGGCATACCTTTGACTCTGGGGTCTCCACCAAATGCTCCGCAGCCCCAGTTTCCTAAGAATGCAGAAGAAAGTGATCAACAGCAGAGCTCATGGGTAAGAAATTTGGGAAACCTGCCGTACAGACTGCCCGCACGGACAAATTGTCGGGGTGGAGGTGGGGAGGCAGGACAGCGTCTGGGGACGGGAGTGTTCGGGCAAAACACTAATTTGCAACGGCTCGCTTTCAGGTAAATGTTCTCCTTCTTAACGCATGCCTCGCTGTCTCACATATTTTGTAAAACTCGCTAAAAAAAAAATGAAGAATGCCTGAAACGTTTGCAATTCCGTGTTGACGGAGATTCTGGCATATTTCAAAAATCACATTTATAGGCTTTTTGTGTGAAATGGATGTCCAGTCGTGAGCGGCTTTTTTTTACTGTGAAACTGCAGTCGAGTAAGCGAATTTACTACTTTTTGGCTTGACCTTTTAATTAGTTTGATTTTTGCTGTTGTTCTAAACTGAAGAGAGAAGGTGTAAAGATTATCAGTCAAACGGAAAATGTTGTGAAAGAGATTACTGTGCATGTAATTTTACTTTTAGTTGTTGATTAAAATTGTTGCTTATTGTTTGCAATGCTTGTTTGTTTACTGCTGTCAGCTCAAGAGGTGTTTGATCACTGTAAACTGCACTAGTACACCAATGACGATTCACTGTGTACTTTATGCAGAAGCATAATTATTTCCATATACACTATAGTGCTTTCTGGGGTTAGGAACGGAAGCTCCGCTTTTAGGTTTGGCTAAATCTATGAATTATCACAGTCTAAAAGCCACACTTTCTTTAGTAATAACAAAGGATGGAAACCTGCCCTGCAACGCAAGGGACTATGACAACAAACCGAAATGAAACTCACCAGTAGCAATTGCAGGTAGATGTCTCTGTTCTACCGGAGAATAAAAACCACAATACGCCTGAAAAAAAGTGAAGAAATATTTTTAGCACAATTGCTTATAATCTCGCAATCTGATTGGCTAATTTGCCGTTGTCGATAAGAGCCTAGACAACGCTGTACGCGTCATGCTCGCGTCAATTTGTCACGCAATGTAATAGCCAATCAGGAACGCCCATTTTGGGCAATAAGCCAATCATAAATTGCGAGAAAGTTACAGACTATGCTTGCTCTTTCTTTGTGTCATGATTTTGGTCACGCTCTGAAATAAAAACTTTCTTTGGCGTTGAATATTGTGGTAAAAAAACAAATCGAATCGAAAGTGGTTCGGCTGCGCCTCGTGAGTCCACAACATTTTGATCACTGTGATGACGAATATCGTTGTCGTTGTTTCGATTTGTTAACTTTTTTCGTTGGTGACTCGGGGATATCCAGGGACAACTGATGTTGAACTTATGACCTTCTCATCACTAAATTGGACGCTCCACCACTGAGACCCACAAGCAACTTCATGTCATATTAAACACTTTATGACTGGTCCCGAGGGAAACAGTTCATTTTGAACAGTTCCCCGAGGGACCAATCATTAAGTGATTTGTTATATCGCACAAAAAAAAAACGTGCAATGGCAACAACAACGGCGGTCGTCGGTCAACATTCGCGGGTAACAGTGCACTGTTACCCTCTGACGTCATAGATTTTGCACTCTTGTCCGCTCAGAGACCTTTGGCGGGAACAGTTTTATTGTTAGGTGTCATGTGACATCGAAGTAACCAATGAGAGGGCCGGCTGTTATGGGAAAAAATTCGGCTATATAACAATAAGCACTTAATGACTGGCCCCAAGGGAAACAGTGAGTTTTGTTTCCCCGAGACCCTCAATGTTCCCCGAGGCGAAGCCGAGGGAAACATTGAGGTCGAGGGGAAACAAAACTCACTGTTTCCCGAGGGGCCAATCATTAAGTGTTTTGTTATACCTCCCAACTCAAAATAGAACAATACACAGATAAAAATTATTTGCTTGACGTCGGCTGGCGTACAGATTTGCCGCCGTTTCAAAGGTGCACGACCTGATCACGTGTGAGTCGAAAGTTCAAGTTGTTGTTGCCCTAGGGCGTCATGAAGTTTTGTTCGCCCTAGGGCGTCATGAAGTTTTGACCAATGACACGTGACACATTCTCCTCCAATCAGAAAACGTATTTGAGTTGGGAGGTATAACAACATATATCATATCATCTCTCATATCATATATCTTTCCTTGCCCTCGGATTTTAGAGTAGCTTGGTTTCAACAGCTAATATCTCCAATTATTTACCCTCCCAACCATGATGTACCACAGAGAACAGACAACAACACCGAGAACTCCGTGCCCGAATAGAATGTGAGTTCTTTAACATCCCACAGGTCTGGGTTAAGAACATAAAAGGGCTGTGAGACGGGGCCTACGGGTTTTCGTCGTTATTTACGAAAAGTAGAGAATCTAACCATTTGCAGATGTCATATATGACAAAGGCAGCACTTTCTCCTCACTTATTTTAAGACTCTGAGTTTGATGCTCAACCAAATGAACCAACCAATCAGCGGTCAACTAGGTACCGTTCAGGTTATAATAGCCCCCCCTAGAGCTGCTATGGCTCAAATTGTTGAAATGGTGCACTCTCGCGTTTATAGTGAAGGAGATGGCGATTGTTGACCCCGGTAAAGAAATGGAAATATCGTGGTGACTTGAGGATACTCTCACGAGCCTCCAGAAGCTCAGTAATAGATCATCTGAACTAGTAATCGTCAGATCATAGGTTCGACACCTGTTCGGGTCACTCGGATTTTTCATTCCATCACGTTCGCGACTTTACTAATGTATTGTTATTGTTACTATCAAGGCAGTCTTTCTATCCAGGTCTCTGAGAAGATGAGCAGTTGTCTACGGCAGACAGAAGCATCTACACGCATAAGTAAGTTCGTTTAACAGCGAGTTTCTAACAATCAATATGGTACTACCCGACCTTATCGAGTTCTCGTTTAAGAAGCCCAACTTCAAACTGATCGGTATAACAGCGGAATATGTTTGCATCTATAGCAACAATCCTGGAACACCGTCTACCCCAAGAGTCTCTGTTGGAAAAAAGGACATGAACTTTCGTTAAACTGCTCTTTTCGTTGTTGGACATGACCTAGTGAAATGCGACAAGGAATCAATTCCTCCTAATGACCGAGCAAGAGGGCTATACTGAGAGAAACCATAACTTACGGTATATGATAGCACTCGGAAAATCAAGCAACCAAAAACCTTCTGTTTCCACACGGTAGAATAAAGAACGCTGAATTGGCCAATCACAGCGCGAGTACCATCTCATAAATATGATAAAAGCACTTCTTTCTGCAAACATAATTTTGTATTGAAATGAAGCCAGATCTCGCTTTCCTTATCGTTCCCGAAACCAAGTCGTGCCCTTCGTAGTCGACAGCTTCGCGGCCTCTAAACGCAAATGGGGCAGTGAGAATTTGTCACAGTGTGATCAGTTGCCTACTTCAGTAACACAAGCAAGTAGGCAGTACTCCTTTTATGTACATATTTGCGTGATTTGAGAGAGTCTTGAGTACAAGAAAGTTCTTACCGCGTTGTTTGATCCACGTGATTCCCAGCCCATCTAAAGGTGTGCGCGTAACCCACGTAATCACTGAAACGTTCAGCACCTAGACAAAACAATCAAAATCATCTCTGTTTTTTAATTTCAAGTTTCATCCTCTAAACAATAAATTCAGTAGTGCACAAGACTTTCATGAGAAATTATTACCCACGAGATTGAGAATGGTCACTCGTGCAAGCCAAATCTCATTTAAGAACTCGTCTAAAAATAGCTTGATCTGCGAAAATGAGGTTACATAGACCAAGTATTGGAGTTGTAGGATCCTGGTTATGGGTTGTGGACAGCAGAGATGAATGACAAATGAGAGGTGAGTTCGACTCCGGCCGGACCAACTCTCACAAGGAGAACGTGCTGCCTTTGTAATTACATCCGCAAATGGTTATATGGCTAAGGACAATAAACCGTGGGCCCCGACTCACAATATAAACTCTGTGAGACGTTAAAGATCCCAAATACTATTCCATACATCTTAAATTTCCACGACCTGCTCGCGTCTGACCTTGCAGCTCAGTCGGTAGAGCAGCGGTGATCTAAGACGAAGGTCGTGGGGTTCAATTCCCACCCTGGTTAGAGTTTTTCTCTGTACTTGAGTGGGCCCATTTCCATTAGTAGGGCTAAGGCTCACATCCCATGGTTTACATGGGTAGAAAACTAGCACTTCACATTTCCCTCTTATAGTTAAGTCTGTTGAAATTTAAGTGCTACACGGGCAACGTTTGCAAATACGTAACCCTTCCATGTACTTGTACATATTCCATAAGAGGATTGGCGCCATAAGGCTCTAGAACGCCTAGACAGGTAAATAAAGATTGTGATTGATTGATTGATTGATTGATTGATTAATTGATTGGAAGAGTCAGGTCTTTCCATGGAAAACCCTGATGGTTTTGCTTAGCTCACCTCAAGATCAAGACAAAAAGACCATTACCTGTGATAAAAACGCATTCGTTGTCATCAAGCCGTTCAGTAAACAGTCGAGATAGTATCAGCTCAGGACAGATAAGGAAACGGATTTCTTCTTGCACACATCCCTACAAAAACGTATTATTGGTAAAGGGTACGTAAATCTTCTTGCAATAACCTTAAGATGACAGTTAAATATCAGCAAATGGCCCAATACCCTCTGTTATCACAATGGCTCGCCGTTTGCATGATAGTGTAGACATTTTATTAATCTTTGAACAACGTTAGCGACTCGAGACCAGGATTTTTAACAGCCTTCTTTATCAAAATTGCTTGAATTTGGGCGAGTACGATTTGAAGGGATTTCTTTTTGTCCAACAGAAAATCCAATATCATGTACAAGGGAAGATGAAAAAAAGAAAATCAGACGGTAGGGCTACCAAAAGTAAAGTAAAAGTAAAGTGGTGCATTTATATAGCGCCCTTATCACTAACGTCTCAAAGGTGCTTTACAATGATCAATTTACCCCCAGCGGACTGGAAGCATATACAGGCGCAAAGTGCAGCCGCTTCTAAGCAGTCCATGCATGCTGGTACTCATTTTACCGACCTCGGAAGGACGGAAAGCTGAGTGAACTTTAGCGGGAAAGAAGGTCTCCAAATATTCCACTCTCGGCAGAACTGGGAATGGAACCCGGGACATTAGGGTTGGAAGGCAGAGATCTTACCACTGCGCCAACCCCACCGCTCTAAAGAATAAAGTAAGGGAAGCGAAATAAGAGAAAGCGGTGCCTCACCTCCCCTATAACGCCTCCTCCAATGTATTTGTTTGCAAAATCGACCTAAATTAAGACAAGTGCCCACTCTGATTAAATAAGTGACTTTGTGAATGCCATCACACGACAAAAATCAATGCACTGCAATAACAAAGTCTATCACCTGAAGAAATCCAATGCCATTGTCTTCTATTGTTCCTTTTGTGGAAACATGAATTTTACCAAAAGATGCAGAGCACCTGACATGAAAAATGAACCAAGTAAATTTTTGAAACTGGCCCAACAGCTCATTCGTTAGACATGGGCATTGAGTCAACCTGCAGAGGCTACAGTATGTAGTAACTGTGTAAGACTCACTATCTTTTCTTACTGCCATCTTCCAAATTAAGTTAAGTCATATGTTCAATGCTCGGAGATATTAGCTACTAGCTACTCTGAAATCCGAGGGTAAACAAAGTGATTATTATTAACTTATTTCCTATGCAAGTCACCTTTCCCAAGCTGGCATGTCACCGGATTTCACAATCTGTCTTTGAAAAGTCAATGTTCCGGTTGGCACTGAAAAAGCAAAGAACCAACCACAAGGATTACAAAGAATATTAAGGATAAACAACCTGTTAGAGGCAATCAACATGGCAGTCTGACTCAAGGGTTTCAATAACTTCTGAAATAGCCGTCCATGATAGCCCATTGAAGGCCGCAGTTTGACAAGTTTATTATAGCATTTTTAGTGAAAATCAAGGCAAACTATAGCCAGCGGTGTGAGGCAAAGCAGGCGGCAGTATACCGCCGGTAACCGGCTTCTATTGAAACCCCTGCAGTCGAGTCTAGAAGTAGTAATCATCGTTATAACCTGTCTTCACTCCTCGATTTACCACTCACATTTTGTAGACTTTAAGTTACACTTGATGCATCAGATGTATTTTACACAGAAACTCACTTTGTTGAGTTACTCTCCTAAAGTAATGAAATATAGCTTGCAGCTTCTCTGTTTTCACAGAATTTGTTCCTCCTTTTCCTCCCTGAAACAACCTTCAACAAGAAAATAAAATTAACATAGGACATGCAAAGGAAAGATTTACTGGTCTACAGACGTAAGATTAATTTTCCCGCTTTATTGGATCCATAAATAACTACATAACAGGTCAAAAACCAACATTCAAGTTGACTTGCTCAGTTTGCAGTGTCCCCAATTAGTGCTCCGGTGCTAGAACGACTAGATACCTCAATAAAGTTCCTTTCCTTTCCTTTCCTTTTTCGGTATGCCCACATGGTGATTCGCCTACACTTGAGTCGTTTCACCCACATTATTTTGGTGCAGATTTGCGCCAAACTTTGGGAAGTTTAAAGCATTTGAATCGATTGTGAATTTGCTTGGGGTATTAAACGCATAAAAAGGTTGTGCATTGAACAGAGCGAGGTGGGTCTTACGAGTTTTGTGGATAAAATTCTCAAAAATTAAGTCATATCAACCTTGAGCTTGCTTACCGTAGCAGTTAAGTTTTACTTGCTTGTTAGAACATGTGTTGGCAAATCAACTTAAGTTTGGGTGAAATGACTTAAGTTTTGGAGAATCGCCACATGAGTGTAACAACTTGTAGGCAAAACAACTTGTAGGCAAAACAACTTTTTGCAATTCAAGAGTCCAATAGGCTTGGTAATGGTAAAGACCACAACTTAGTGGATTGAATCACGCTGAAACAAAAACAATTTGGCACAGAGTAGTGAATTAGCAAGTGTGAATGCATTGAAAAGAACTTTATTACCTTCCTCCAGAACGGTAAAACATGTTTGCTTTTGGTCAGGAGGTTAATATTGTAGAGAAAAAGTATTTGAGTTTAGGTGCATTTTAAATATTAATTATTATTAACCATTGTGTGCATGGGTGTGAAAACTGGACAACCCATATTCTAATACAGGGCCCTGGCCACTGCGTTACATTTCCAGTTTCCCTCTTGCCCACCAGGTGCATGTATTTCTCGACAATAAGGTCAAAGTGCAGAAGGTTCCAAGACCTTCCACTTTCAGAAAATGGTCTTTTAAGAAAACTGAGGGCCAAAGTTAGGTCACCTGTTAAAATTGATGTCCGGAAATGTTGAGTACTCTGAATGCTTGCAGGAGTTTCTTCGTGGAAAAGTACAAAAGAAGGCATTGGCCAATAAACAAGCAACCTACAAAGCACAAAAATTAGCAATTATTAACCCTTTGATGTCCAAACCGGCCTAAACCGGCCAGACTTAGTATTTTACTCTGTCTAATGCCAGACGATTTTACTCGTCAATGGGGAACCCCTGGGAGTCAATGGGTTAATCACTCACTGAACAACTATGTTGCCATTAATTAAAGATAATGATCTCTTTCCTCCTTTACAACTTGTGCTATAATGACCAATGTAATGGGCTGTTTCTCCAAAAGACCCCTTTCACACGGTGGAGTTTCCAACACTTTAATAGACCCCTCTAAAGTTGTGTGCTTAGTTACCTGGCCTTTGAATGAAAGTGAGCCTGGTGTTGACCTTATTATGATACAGACCTCCCTCCTTTTGTTATGTTAATGATGTTGTTGTCACACTAATTAGTAAGAATTTACATAAGAAAAGCAGTGAGGTTTCTATCAAAACAAGGTCAACTCCAGCCTCACTGTCATTCAGAGGCCAGGTAACTAAGCACACAACTGTAAAATGGACTATTACAGTGTACAAGGGAGTTTATAATATTAAATTAAAGAAGCTCTGAAGTGTAATTCTTGTTTCTACCCATACTGTCTACAACTTCAATAATATTATTATGGCACATAAAGATAACTCAATCTTTTAGTTTACGTTTGATTCTCGTAATTATGAGAAGAGATGAAAGTTGATATTCACCTGTTCTTGGCTAAGAGTTAAACTGTGATTCTGTTGCCGTTTTAAAAGTGGAATGGCCTGAAAGCAAAACCATTAGGGCTTGTGAACACTCAAGTTTGAGTCAAAAAGTTACCACATTTCAGTCAGAAGTAATTAGAAATGTACAAAACACAATCAAACCAAGAGTTATTTTTATTTTTATTAAGATTTGTTCACACTAAAAATGACCTGTGTTGTTACTGCATTGAATATTAACTAAAAAGATAAGACAAGGCTCCTGAGGGTTGAGATCCATAGAATACAACTTTTTTTCAAAAAACTATATTCCTCCACGACTGTCAAAAAGGTCTGTGACAGATGGTCATACCACAGTTCATCAGCTTCCACATTTTGGAAAATGTTTGAGGCAAAATTTAAAGCCTTCAATTGACAGAATTCCACACAATTTTGCATGATAAATTAAATATGAAAGAAAATTGATACCTGAGTGCACAAAGATGGCAGTCGAAGAGCCAGGGTTACCATAGCAGGCAATGTTTGGTTAAAGAACTCTTTTCTTGCAGCAACATCCAAAACCTGTGAATAAACAACCATTTAGACTTTTCAAAGGAACTTTTCAATCAACTAATTAAGCAAATGAAGTACACATTAAGTTTAAACTTGTGGGTTAAGCAACGGACTATATTTTTATATAAATTTACAATTCAACATAAAATAGTGCAGTTAGTGTCAGGCTTCTCACCTCATTAAAATAGCTGTGTAAAGCTTCAAAATTCCAACGCTTTGAATAATGAGCATTGTACTTTAAAATGGCATCCTACAAAAACAGAAATAACAAAAGGAAAGAACTTTATTAATTTAAGTGTCTAGTCTTCTAGCACCAGGGCACTAGCTGGAGACACTGTAAACTGAAATCAACAAATTAACGCAATCAAATAAAATGTTTTTGAGTACCCAGAGAAAAACCTCTCGCAGCAGGGAAGAGAACCAACAAACTCAACCAAAATGTGACGACAAGTCTGGGAGTCAAACCCCAACCACATTGGTCGGAGGCGAGTGCTCTCACCAGTACACCAGCCCTGCACCCCTAAACACAATGTCTCTTTATTTGGAGTAGTTTGTCAACAGAGGTGGAAAGGTGAAATACCATAGGTCTAAGTCTACAAGATAGGGAGAACAGGAAGGTTTACCAGAACACAATCAAAAAGGTCTGAACAAGAAATCCCTTGCATTAAAAGCTTTCATACATTAGCATCATTCAGTCATTTTCCTACTACCAATCATTGAGGGAGTTACATTTTCATCAACACATGACATGCACCTGACAACTTGCTGGCTTTGCCTTTATTTGTTTGAAGCATTTGCCTGAGTGTCAATCACTGAAGTCACTTAAACTGAAAGTA